>NC_053024.1:614138522-614263363 GCF_003073215.2 Triticum urartu
CTTGAGGCAAGAAGCCCAATCCTTTCACTAAGGGGCATGTGAATCATGTCAATGTGGAAGAGGTTTATGAGCAGCCTGACGCAGTGATTGGTAAGTTCTTGGTTAATTCATTTCCATCACTCATTCTTTTTGACACTGGTGCATCGCATTCATTCATATCTAGGGGATTTCTGGATAAACATAAGTTGCCTACCATAGCTCTTAATTCACCCATTCTAGTGAGTTAGCCGAGTCTATGGCTAGTCATGGATGTTTCCAACTGCCTTTGAACATAGGGGGACATGTTTTTCCCACAGATATGATTATACTAGAGTCGCAAGGTTTGGATGTAATCCTAGGGATGGATTGGATGTCCAAGTATGAGGGAAACATTGATTGTGCTAGTAGATCGATTTTTCTCACCACTCCAGAGAAGAAGAGGATCAAGTACGTATCCAGGCTTAAGCCTAAGTGGACTCAGGTGAACTCTCTTACAGGAGTTGTCCAGGAAGAAGTACCAGTGGTGAAGGATTATCCCGATGTATTTCCGGATGAGTTACTGGGTATGCCGCCAGATCGGGAGATTGAGTTTTTGATTGAGTTTCTGCCAGGCACAGGGCCTATCTCCAAGAGGCCGTATTGAATGTCTACTAATGATTTGGAGGAAGTCGAGAAAAAGATTAAGGAGTTGCTAGAGAAAGGGTATATTCGCCCGAGTTCATCACCTTGGGGAGCCCCTGTACTTTTAGTGGAGAATAAGGATGGAACCTTGAGAATGTGTGTGGATTACCGCTCTTTGAATGAGGTGACCATCAAGAACAAGTATCCCCTACCGATGATCAATGACTTGTTTGACCAGCTAGAAGGAGCTAGTGTTTTCTCCAAGATCGATCTTCGATCAGGTTATCACCAATTGAAGATCCGTGAGAAGGATATACCCAAGACAACTTTTGCCACAAGGTATGGGCTTTATGAGTATACAGTCATGTCCTTTGGTTTGACTAATGCCCCTGCCTATTTTATGAACATGATGAACAAAGTATTCATTGAGTTCTTGGATAAGTTTGATGTGGTATTCATTGATGACATATTGGTTTACTCCAAGAATAAGGAGGAACACGCTGAACATCTGCGCTTAGTTTTGGAGAAGCTCAGGGAGCATCAACTTTATGCCAAGTTCAGCAAGTGTGAGTTTTGGCTCAAGGAAGTCGTATTTCTTGGACATGTAGTGTCAGGTGAAGGGATTGCACTGGACCCTACCAAGGTAGAGTCAGTCACAGAATGGAATGCACCCACCACACTTGGCGAGATTCGTAGTTTTCTTGGACTTGCAGGATATTACCGGAGATTTATTGAAAATTTCTCCAAGATTGCCAGGCCCATGACAGCATTGTTGAAAAAGGACACCAGGTTCGTTTGGACTGAAGAGTGTGAAGCCAGCTTTCAAGAGTTGAAGAAGTGTTTGGTTACAGCCCCAGTGTTAATCCTGCCTGACGTACACAAGGACTTTCAGGTGTATTATGATGCTTCACTTACGTGACTTGGAGGTGTTCTTATGCAAGAGGGGAAGGTTGTAGCTTATGCTTCACGATAGCTTCGACCTCATGAGTTGAACTATGCCACACATGATGTGGAGTTGGCAGCTATAGTGCATGCACTCAAGACATGGAGACACTATCTTATTGGGAATCGTTGTGATGTTTGCACGGATCACAAGAGTTTTAAGTATATCTTCACGCAGAAGGAGTTGAATCTCAGGAAAAGGAGATGGTTGGAACTTATAAAGGATTATGACATGAGTCTGTATTATCATCCAGGAAAAGCCAATGTTGTGGCAGATGCTTTGAGCCATAAGAGTTATGTTAATACCCTTACAGCAGGAGGTTTACCTTAGGAGTTATGTGATGAGCTTAGAGACCTTCAATTGGAAATAGTTCCAAGAGGTTATGTTGCCGCACTCGAGGTGCAGTTCACCTTGTTGGGGAGAATCAGGGAAGCCCAGAAGTTGGATCAAGGTATTGCTGATATCAAAGAAATGATGAGCAAAGGGAAAGCAGATGGATTCCGTGAGGATGAACATGGAACCATATGATTTGAGCAATGGATTTGTGTACCCAATGATCCCGAGATCAGGAAGTTGATTCTTCAGGAGGCTCACGACTCACCATATTCGATACACCCAGGCAATACCAAGATGTATTTGGACTTGAAGGAAAGTTTTTGGTGGGCCGGTATGAAGAGAGAAATTGCCGAGTATGTGGCAATATGTGATGTATGTCAGAGAGTAAAGGCAGAACATCAGAAACCAGCAGGATTACATCAACCATTGCCGATTCCTGATTGGAAATGTGATTAACTTGGTATGGACTTTATCAAGGGGTTACCCAGGACCCGTTCAGGTTATGATTCCATTTGGGTGATAGTTGATCGTTTGACCAAGGATGCTCACTTCATTCCAGTGAAGACCACCTATACAAGTGCTAAGCTGGCAAAGATATATATGACCAGGATCGTACGTCTGCATGGAGTTCCAAGTAGCATCATATCAGATATAAGAACACCGTTTACCTCAAAGTTTTGGAAACAGTTACATGAAACTTTGGGTACCAGGCTAGAGTTCAGTATAGCCTTCCACCCACAGACTGATGGGCAGACAGAGAGAGTCAACCAGATTCTAGAGGACATGTTGAGAGCTTGTGCGCTAGACTATGGGTCTAGTTGGGATGATAACTTACCCTACGCAGAGTTCTCGTACAACAACAGCTACCAAGCCAGTTTGCGGATGGCCCCTTTTGAGGTATTGTATGGAAGGAAATGCAGGACACCTTTGATGTGGAATGGAGTTGGAGATCGCAAATTGTTTGGACCTGATTTGATCAGGGATTTTAAGGAGAAGGTCAAGTTGATTCGTGACAGACTTAAGATAGCCCAGTCAAGGCAGAAAAGTTATGCCGATGCTAAACGCAAGGAAGTGATCTATGAAGGGGGAGATAGAGCATATCTTCGAGTGTCTCCACTTCGAGGTATTAAGAGATTTGGAGTCAAAGGAAAGTTAGCACCACGATTTGTGGGACCATACAAAGTTCTGGAACATAGAGGAGAGGTCGCATACCAGTTGGAATTACCAGAGGCTTTGTCGGGAGTTCATGATGTGTTTCATGTTTCCCAGCTGAAGAAGTGTCATGCAGAGAGGGCGGACATTCCTTTGAGAGATACAGTGCCACTGGAGGCAATTCAGTTGGAGAATGATCTGACTTATGAGGAGAAACCTATTAAGATTCTTGAGACTATAGAGAGAATCACTCGTACCAAGATCATCAAGTGTCATGCAGAGAGGGCGGACATTCCTTTGAGAGATACAGTGCCACTGGAGGCAATTCAATTGGAGAATGATCCGACTTATGAGGAGAAACCTATTAAGATTCTTGAGACTATAGAGAGAATCACTCGTACCAAGATCATCAAGTTCTGCAAGGTTCAGTGGAGTCATCACACCGAGGAGGAAGCTACTTGGGAATGAGAGGAAGATCTTAGACAGGACCACCCACACCTTTTTGCTGGCCAACCCGAATCTCGAGGGCGAGATTCATCTTAAGGGGGGTAGGTTTGTAACATCCCAATTTTATTAAATTTGGATGTTATTAGAATCATTCAATGCATATCATATTTCTTTGCATTTTGGAGTTTTTGAAATATTCAAATAATAGTTTTCCACTCGAGAAAAACAAATGAGAGGGGATAAGATGACTTCCTCAAAATATAAAAAGAGTGGGAAATTTTATTTTGAATATTACTTTAAGATTTGGAGTTGATTGGTATTTATTTTATTTGCAAAAAGTGCATTAGTTGCATTAGGAAATTATTTTCAAAATGTTCTGTGCTTAAGTTAATGTTCATTAGGCTCTAAATATTATGTAGTTATTTCAGAAATTTATTTGGTGTTTTTAGAAATTCTTTTGAATTATTTATGAGCCACTTTGGTCTCCTGTTAAAAAAAAACACACGCACGCAGCCTGGACCGAAACTGGGTTCGGCCCAGGAGCGCCCGACCGGCCCAGTTGGCCATTTTGGCCCAAGGCCAGCGCCCCAGCGCCTGCGCGCCCGAAAACCTCTCGCACCGGTCGACCGCCCGCGCCCGCCCTCTTTCGCCTCCTCTCGCTGCCGCTGCCAGGCGGGCCCCACCGTCAGGCCGTCCTCAACCTCCCGCACCGCACGGGATAAGCACTCGCCGCTGCGCTCCTGCAACCGCCGGCCGCCTCTCTCGCAGATAACTCTTATCCGTCGACCCCGAGCCCTCTGACCTCGCCTATATAAAGGCCAGGACCCCCTCTTCCGTCCTCGCCGTCCCGCTTCACCGCACACCCCCCATAGCAGGCGATGTCGCCGTTTGCATCTCGCCGGAGCCCCGCCGCTCCGTCGTCCTTTCCGTCGCCAGTAAGCCACCACGGCATCCATCTTCTTCGTCAAGCGACTTCCCTCGGCAAGGCACACCCGTTTGACAAATTTTTCTCGCCTAGGTCCCGCCGGAGACGACGCCCCGACGACGCCCGACCTCACCGGAGCCCACGCAGCGCCGCTGCCTTCGCCTCACCGACCCCGACGCCCCTAAGGAGCCCCGATGCCACCATCCAGACGCCCAAGCCGCGCCGCAACTCCCCGTCTTCTTCCCCGATGCTGAGGACCGCCGTAGCCACTGCCCCGCCGCCGACCGACGCCGTCCTCTACTCATCGCCGACGCCGCCAGCCGCTGTAAGCCGCCGCACCTCCTCTGGTTCGTTAGATCGAATATCAACGGCTTAGATTAGATTGGTTAGGTTGTTTTTTTAGTCGAACCGCTACGCGGTTATTCTCGGGTTTTATTTTTAAAACCAATTGGTTTTTGTTTAAATTAGCCGCCGCCGCCGTTTTAGTTAAATTGTGAACGTCCGCTGTATAAGCTACACGGCGAACACCTTTCGGCCAGTAGGAATCTGCCACGCGTCAAGGACCTGTTTGCGATAGTTTTTCTTCACTACTTATTCCCTGTAATTAGCAGATTAGTCCATGAACTTAGATTAGCCATAACTTTTAAACCGTAGATCCAAACTCGATGAAACCAGCGGCAAATTCTTCATATTATTTAGATCTAGCCAGTAGTATAATTTTTGCAAACTTTTGTCAGATTCAAATTTGAATTTATTCAGATTCGAATTCCAACTTCAAATGGCCATATCTCCCAAATTGTAGCTCCGATTAAGTTGATTCCTTTTGCATGCTGTTACCGTAGCAAAACCCTATCACCTGGACCTTTGTCACAATAATTTTTCACACACTAGAATATGCCCTTTTATATTTTTACTAGTATGCACGGTATGCACTATATTTCACATCACTCTTTGAACCATAGGCCTATGTTGTTTTGCACTTAGAATATTTCTGTAGTAGCTTAGTGTGTTGTATGTTCATTTGGTTTTTTTCGAGACTTTTTGCTATGCATGTTCTTTTGGTTCTCTGGAATGTTTGCTTATGTTTGTTTATTTCCTTTGCGATAGATTGCCTGGAGTGCGAAGCAGAATATTATCAGTCTTTAGAATTCAATCAGCAGTACCAAGCCAAGTTGCATCTTGATCATGTTTCATTACCTATGTTTTTATTATGCACTTAGTTCTTTGCGGTAGGACTGCATGGTAGGAAACTGATGCCGCATGACTATGCTTTTCACCAAGTAGTTCATTAAGGTAGGTCTGAACCATATAACTTTGTCACCATCGTTTTACATTATGTTGCTATGCTAAGTAGACGTGGATAGTGATCATTGTAAAATTTGAGTGACAATGTAGTAAACAGGACCTATGTTAATTAAAGAACTCCCTGGGCGGAAACTTGTGGGAATGGTGGCAAAGTACAGTGGGGCACACATGGGAAATCCATGGTGGTGCACCACTAGTGGACGTGGACCGTCCGCTCAGGCTCAAAGAGATCAATCGTATTCCCATGTCTAGAAGCTTACGTGTGCAGCCACAAGCCAATATGGGCTCTGGCTTAGTTGAGTTGTTAGTGTGACCCCTTCCGGGATGGGCTAGCAGATGTAGAATCATGTAGGTGTACCGGCCTATCCGTGGGTTAAGGGGGAACATTTTCGAAAGGCTATGTCTTGATCTTCCGATCATGGAGGTGGTCGAGTCTTGTGGGGAAAAGTGCGCAATCTCTGCAGAGTGTCAACCTAATCGATTAGCCGTGTCCCCGGTTACGGACAACTTGAGCATCTAGTAGTGGAAATGCCGGGAGATCTCCTCGCCTTTAATTAAACAGTTGGGTTCTAAATGAAACTTGGGAAAGGCTGGAGTTGGGTTTGCCAACTCATCCTATGCAAATGTGTAGTAGTAGAATAACATCTTTTCTAATAGGGAAAACTAGCTTTATGCAAAAAACTAAAATTAGAGCTTTGCACCAACCAAATAACATGTACAAGTAGGTTCATTACACTTATGATGTGACTTGCCAGCACATTCAATGTACTAACCCATATGGCTGCAACTTATCACGTTGCAGATATATCCGACGAGGATTAAAGTGCGATAGGTCGATGTTCTACACTCAACCTTGCTCGTGGAGTTGGACTCATTTCCTTCTTTGCTTCCGCAGTATTTGCTTATTGGCTCGATGCCCTATTATGTAATAAATGTATTGCTCTTAGACGATCGATGTAATAAAGAGATGTGTGTTATTTCTGTTATTTCATCGATTACTGTGTGTGCTAGCAAGTCGATCCAGGGACTAGCACGGTAAGCACAGAGACTTCGACTCTTACCGAGTTGGGTCGCTACAATACCGTATATAGGAAGGTATGGTGGACTCATATGGAATAACTTTTGGAGTTTATGTAGTTGGATGCACAAGCAGTATTCCCGGTTAGTACAAGTGAAGGCTAGAAAGAGACTAGGAAGCGACCAGCTAGAGAGCGACAACAGTCATGAACATGCATTAAAATTAATCAACACTAAATGCAAGCATGAGTAGGATATAATTCACCATGAACATAAATATCATGGAGGCTATGTTGATTTTGTTTCAACTACATGCGTGAACACGTGCCAAGTCAATACACTTGAATCGTTCAAAGGAGGATACCACCCTATCATACCACATCACAACCATTTTAATAGCATGTTGGCACGCAAGGTAAACCATTATAAACTCCTAGCAAATTAAGCATGGCATGGACAACTATAATCTCTAATTGTCATTGCAAACATGTTTCATTTATAATAAGCTGAATCAGGAACGATGAACTAATCATATTTACAAAAAAGAGGTCGAGTTCATACCAGCTTCTCTCATCTCAATCAATTCATCATATACCATCATTATTTCCTTTCACTTGCATGACCGAATGGTGTGGATAATAATAATAGTGCACGTTCATTGGACTAAGCTGGAATCTACAAGCATTCAATACATGGGAGAAGACAAGGTAATATGGGCTCTTTGTTAGATCAACAATAATGCATATGAGAGCCACTCAACATTTTCATCATGGTCTTCTCCTCTCGACCCCCAAAACAAAACTATTTACACGGGAGAGCTCCCAACAAGCAAAAGAAGAACGAGAAATATTTTTGGGTTTTCTTTTTAATTACTACTACTACAAGCATGGAAAGTAAACTAGCTAAAAGCTACAACTAATTTTTTTGTTTTTCTTAAGGTTTTCAAAGACACAAGAAGAAATCTTAAAAAGAAAATAAACTAGCATGGATATTACAATGAAAAAGTATGAGCACTGACAACTGGCATGAGTGTGTGAACATGAATGTAATATCGGTGAGAAATACGTACTCCCCCAAGCTTAGGCTTTTGGCCTAAGTTGGTCTATGCCCATGGATCAAAACTGCCCTCTCCGATGTACTGAGGATGGTCTTTGGGGTGCCACTGGTTGGTGATCTCCTCCAGATCCCACTGATAAACACACTGATGGTGAGGATCAGGTAGTGTCTCCGGCTCTAGAGCTGATGTCAGGCTCTGGTATGCCTGAACGGCCTCCGCAAAAAAGGTATGTGCCTGAAAATATGTTTAACAAAGAGGGAGCAGGTGAGGTAATAGTCTCAAAGTGATTCTTACCAAACATCAGTCTGTAGTTAAGCATCTTCTTATTTTTAACAATAAAATCATGTGCTACCATGCTCTTATAATCTAGAAAAATACGAGGCATCAACTTTTCCTCTTTCTCATAATGCCTAATAGGTATGTTAAAGTGTGCAGCAAGGAGCGAGGCGAAGATGCCTCCTAAGACGGGACCCTTTGTACGGTTCAGATTTAACCGTTTAGCAACAATAGCGACTAAACTAAAAGTGGTATCACGAAACAAAGCATGGCGCAAAATAACAATATCAGGGGCAGTAAGATTTCCATAGTTCCCGTGACCAATTAAGCATCTACTAGCAAATATTGCAAAGTAACGTAGAACAGGAAAATGTATGCTAGTGATTCTTGCATTGGAAACTTTCCTCGTTTCCCCTACAACAATTATATCAATAAATCCATCCACATCATTGCGATGTGGTTCCTCTATGCTGCCCTCAAAGGGTATCCTGCAAAGGCGACAAAAATCATGAAGTGACATCTCCTTATGCTCATCATATAAATAAAATTCCACTGAAGGTGGTGATCTCCTAGCATGGAAATGAAAATTTTGCACAAAAATATTGGCGAGTGAGAGATACTATTCACGCTGGTCGTGGAGGAAGTCGGTGAGGCCTGCATTCTCAGCGAAATAATAAAAATCTTCATAAATCCCAGCTTCTCTCAAGAACTCATCACAAGGCCATTCACACAGCCGAACCTCCGTAGTATGAGGGAGATTATACTTGGGCTTCTTATTTTCTTCACTTTGCTTATCCTTAGAGCTTCGGCTCGATGAGCCCCTCAAGAATCTCTTCATCTTTTTCTGAAAATTTCTGAAATTTTTAGTGA
Source organism: Triticum urartu (assembly GCF_003073215.2). NCBI lineage: Eukaryota > Viridiplantae > Streptophyta > Magnoliopsida > Poales > Poaceae > Triticum > Triticum urartu. Next base: position 614,147,451 of record NC_053024.1, read on the forward strand.
CTCAAAATAAAAGTGAACCAAACTCAACAAAATTGATAGAAACTACTCCTACAAGTGCCTAGAGGTTATATCAGGCATGAAAACTACTTTTGACCACATAAATTTGACATGCAAGCTCAAGAACAGGATCACCTAAGCAGCAAAAATTTGCAATAAATAAACCACTAGAACAAAAACTATTTGGACCATTGGAGGAGTCACATACCGAAGAACAATCCCCCAAAGCAGTTTTGTGAATGGAGCTTTGAGCGAGGAGATCGAAAATGGTAGCAAGATGAGCCAGAACACGGGTTTGAGCTGGTGGATGATTTTTTTGGAGGAAGACGAAGTGTGTGGGTGCAAGAATAAGTGGAGGGGACCTACGTGGGGTCCACGAGGCAGGGGGCGCGCCCTCCACCCTCGTGGGCACATGGTGGGTCCCCCTGATGTGTTCTCAGTGCCAATAATTCTTAAATATTTTAGAAAAAATCATATTAAATTTTCAGGGCATTTGGAGAACTTCTATTTTCGGGGTATTTTTTATTGCAAGGATAATTCAGAAAACAGACAAAAAATACTATTTTTACTTTACTTAAGATAAATAACAGAAAGTAAAAAGAGGGTACAGAAAGTTGTGCTTTCTAACTTCATCCATCTCATGCTCATCAAAAGGAATCCATTAAGAAGGTTGATCAAGTCTTGTTAATAAAGTCATTCCGAATTGCATGAAACCGGAGAAATTTCGAATAACACTAGGTTACCTCAACTAGGATATGCACATCCCCAACTAGGTTACCTCAACTGGCAGTAGGAAGAGTAAATTCAAAACCTCCAATAGTAATCGTTGAAATTTTTCCAATAGAATTGATACTGTGGACTTGAGGTTGTTTCCTCGGAAAGTGTACCGTATGCTCATTACCATTAACATGAAAAGTTACATTGCCTTTGTTGCAATGAATAACAACCCATGCAGTATTCAAAAAGGGTCTACCAAGGATAATCGACATCCTATCGTCCTCGAGAATATCAAGAATAACAAAGTCTGATAAAATAGTATCGTTTGCAACCACAACAGGCACATCCTCACAAATACCGATAGGTATAGAAGTTGATTTATCAGCCATTTGCAAAGATATTTCAGTAGGTGTCAACTTATTCAAATCAAGTCTACGATATAAAGAGAGAGGCATAACACTATCACCGGCTCCAAGATCACATAAAGCAGTTTTAACATAGTTTCTTTTAATGGAGCATGGTATAGTTGGTACTCCTGGATCTCCAAGTTTCTTTGGTATTCCACCCTTAAAAGTGTAATTAGCAAACATGGTGGAAATTTCAGCTTCTGGTATCTTTCTTTTATTAGTAACAATATCCTTCATGTACTTAGCATAAGGATTCATTTTAAGCATACCAGTCAAACGCATACGCAAAAAGACAGGTCTAATCATTTCAGCAAAGCACTCAAAATCCTCATCATCCTTTTCCTTGGATGGTTTAGGAGGAAAAGGCATGGGTTTCTGAACCCAAGGTTCTCTTTCTTTACCGTGCTTCCTAGCAACAAAGTCTCTCTTATCATAACGTTGATTCTTTGATTGTGGGTTATCAAGATCAACATCAGGTTCAATCTCTACGTCATTGTTATTGCTAGGTTGAGCATCAACATGAACATCATAATTAACATTATCACTAGGTTCATGTTCATTACCAGATTGTGTTTCAGCATCATAAATAGAAATATCATTGGGATTCTCAGGTGTGTCAACAACAGGTTCACTAGAAGCATGCAAAGTCCTATCATTTTTCTTCTTCTTCTTAGAAGAACTAGGTGCATCAACATTAGTTCTCTGAGAATCTTGCTCAATTCTTTTAGGGTGGCCCTCAGGATATAAAGGTTCCTGAGTCATTTTACCCCCTCTAGTCATAACTCTAACAACATTATCATTTTTCTTATTATTTAATTCATTGAGCAAATCATTCTGAGCCTTAAGTACTTGTTCTACTTGAGTGGTAACCATAGAAGCATGTTTACTAATAAGTTTAAGTTCACCTTTAACTCTAGACATATAATCACTCAGGTGTTCAATCATATAAGCATTACGTTTCAATTGTCTACCAACGTAAGCATTGAAGTCTTCTTGCTTAACCATAAAGTCATCAAACTCATCCAAGCATTGGCTAGCAAACTTAGTAGATGGGATTTCACATTTATCAAATCTATAGAGAGAATTTACCTTTACTACCCGTGTCGGGTTATTGAGACCATGTATTTCTTTAATAGGTGGTAAATTCTTAACATCTTCAGCTTTAATACCTTTTTCTTTCATAGATTTCTTTGCCTCTTGCATATCTTCATGACTGATAAATAGAATGCCCCTTTCCTTCGGAGTTGGCTTAGGAGTTGGTTCAGGAAGTGTCCAATCATTTTCATTACTCAACATATTATTCAATAGCAATTCAGCTTGATCAACAGTTCTTTCCCTGAAAACACAACCCGCACAACTATCCAGGTAGTCTCTGGAAGCATCGGTTAGTCCATTATAAAAGATATCGAGTATTTAATTTTTCTTGAGAGGATGATCAAGCAAAGCATTAAGTAATTGGAGAAGCCTCCCCCCAAGCTTGTGGGAGACTCTCTTCTTCAATTTGCACAAAATTATATATTTCCCTTAAGGCAGCTTGTTTCTTATGAGCAGGAAAATATTTAGCAGAGAAGTAATAAATCATATCATGGGCACTATGCACACAACCAGGATTAAGAGAATTAAACCATGTTTTAGCATCACCCTTCAATGAGAATGGAAACAACTTAAGGATAAAGTAATAGCGAGTTTTCTCATCATGAGTAAACAGGGTGGCTATATCATTTAATTTAGTAAGATGTGCCACAACAGTTTCAGATTCATATCCATAAAAAGGATCAGACTCAACCAAAGTAATTACCTCAGGATCGATAGAGAAATCATAATCCTTATCGGAAATAAAGATAGGTGAAGTAGCAAAAGCAGGGTCATATTTCATTCTCGCATTCAAAGACTTTTCTTTAAGCTTAGCTAATAATTTCTTAAGATTAGATCTATCATTGCAAGCTAAGAAGTTGTCCCTAGCAGTTTCTTCATCCACAACACAACCCTGAGGCACAACATGCAATTCATATCTAGGGGGAGAATCTTCATCATCACTTTCATCAATATTATGAGTTCCAATAATTTCATTCACTCTAACCCTAGCAAGTTGTTCATCAAGAAATTCACCTAATGGCACAGTATTATCAAGCATAGAAGTAGTTTCATCATAAGTATCATGCAAAGCAGAAGTGGCATCATCAATAACATGCGACATATCAGAATGAATAGAAGGAGTAGGTGTCGCAAGTTTACTCAAAACGGAAGGTGAATCAAGTGCAGAGCTAGATGGCAGTTCCTTACCTCCCCTCGTAGTTGAGGGAAAAATCTTGGTTCTTTTATCTTTCAAGTTCTTCGTAGTGATCAGCAGATATAAATCCCAAGTGACTCAAAGAATAGAGCTATGCTCCCCGGCAACAGCGCCCGAAAATAGTCTTGATAACCCATAAGTATAGGGGATCGCAACAGTTTTCGAGGGTAGAGTATTCAACCCAAATTTATTGATTCGACACAAGGGGAGCCAAAGAATATTCTCAAGTATTAGCATCCGAGATGTCAATTCAACCACACCTGGAAACTTAATATCTGCAGCAAAGTATTTAGTAGCAAAGTAATATGATAGTAGTGGTAACGGTGGCAAAAGTAATGGTAGCAGTTTTGGTTTTATAGTGATTGTAACAGTAACAACGGAAAAGTAAATAAGCGAAGATCAATATATGAAAAGCTAGTAGTTAATGGATCAGTGACGGATATTTATGTCGGATGTGAATCCTCATGCAATAGTTATAACATAGGGTGACACAAAACTAGCTCCAGTTCATCAATGTAATGTAGGCATGTATTCCGAATATAGTCATACGTGCTTATGGAAAAGAACTTGCATGACATCTTTTGTCCTACCCTCCCATGGCAGCGGGGTCCTATTGGAAACTAAGGGATATTAAGGCCTCCTTTTAATAGAGTACCGGACCAAAGCATTAACACTCAGTGAATACATGAACTCCTCAAACTATGGTCATCACCGGTAAGTATCCCGATTATTGTCACTTCGGGGTTAACAGATCATAACACATAATAGGTGACTATAGACTTGCAAGATAGGATCAAGAACTCATATATATTCATGAAAACATAATAGGTTCAGATCTAAAATCATGGCACTCGGGCCCTAGTGACAAGCATTAAGCATAGCAAAGTCATAGCAACATCAATCTCAGAACATAATGGATACTAGGGATCAAACCCTAACAAAACTAACTCAATTACATGATTAATCTCATCCGACCCATCACCGTCCAGCAAGCCTACGATGGAATTACTCACGCATGGTGGTGAGTTCTACCTCTTGAGTACTGCATTGGTTTTCCCTTGAAGAGGAAAGGGTGATGCATTAAAGTAGCGTAAGTATTTCCCTCAGTTTTTGAGAACCAATGTATCAATCCAGTAGGAGACCACGCACGAGTCACCTTGTACCTACACAAACAAATAAGAACCTCACAACCAACGCGATAAAGGGGTTGTCAATCCCTTCACGACTAGTTGCAAGAGTGAGATCTGATAGAGATGATAATAATAAGATAAATATTTTTGGTATTTTTATGATATAGATTGAAAGTAAAGATTGCAAAATAAAATAGATGGGAAACTTGTATGATGGAAAATAGACCCAGGGGCCATAGGTTTCACTAGTGGCTTCTCTCAAGATAGCATAAGTATTATGGTCGGTGAACAAATTACTGTCGAGCAATTGATAGAAAAGCGAATAATTATGAGAATATCTAGGCATGATCGTGTATATAGGCATCACGTCCGTGACAAGTAGACCGAAATGATTCTGCATCTACTACCATTACTCCACACATCGATCGCTATCCAGCATGCATCTAGAGTATTAAGTTCATAAGAACAGACACTACTAGGGAAAAGGCTAGCAACAGCGTGGGTTTTAGGTGTATCAGTAGCGCGGGGACCGGCGCTACTAATAAGGCGCTACAGCTAACACGTAGCAGTAGCGCGTGCTCACCAGCGCTACTGCTACACAAGTGTAGCAGCAGCGCGCTTAATGGCAGCTCGCTACTACTAATAGCTATAGCGCGTTTCTCCTGTGCGCGCTACTACTATTAGAAACCAGCGCTACTACTAACGAAATAGTAGTAGCATGTCTAGAATACCAGGCGCTACTAGCATTCTAGGTACTAGTAGCCTACCATTTATTCCCACGCTACTAGTAACTAATTAGGGATTAAAAAATAAAAATAAAAAATGCTGCATAAAATGCTGCAGCACAGAAAATAGTCTAGGCAAGCAACTCAAATCCAACACTCAGATAGGATTTTGGAGCGTATTGTGAAGAACCTTAATTGCAACTCAAATCATCAATAGTAACAACACTTAGAGGACACCTTTCAAGGCTACACATATATTGGCACAATGTGACAGTTGTCCTCATGGCACAGAAAATGTGAAGTAATAGACCATACTATTTTAATGCAGCGATTGAGATAACACTAAAGTGCAGGAACATGGCAGTGGTCTTCGGTGCTTGTGATTACGATCATGGTCGTCGCCGTCACTAGTTTCAAAGTTTTCAGTATCTGTAGCAATTAACCCTATGTGCATCTTTTCAGATAACCAAATCTACAGGAAAAAGTCAACTTAACATCTAGATTTTATCCATTGCCCTAAGTCCCTGAGCATGTTCAAGAAACACTAAATTAGAACATTACTACTATAAATACATGAGGCATCAGGACATAAAAGATATTCAGTTAAATACGTGGGGCATAAAAACCTACGACGATCGACAAAAAAGATATTCGGTTAAACTTAGGTCTCGCTGGGAAGGGCCTTATTAGATATGCACTATAAGTACATAGATATTTCAGTTACAAAAAGATATTCAATTAAAAAGTGACAAATAACTCAATGAAACTTGGACTATATATTTAAGTTACAAAATATATTTCAGCTTAGGAATGCAGTGTATAAATCAGACTAGATAGATAACACTACCGAAGATAGAATCTATCATGCATACAAAATACAGATGTGCATTCGAGAAAATCTGCAGCTATGCATTATAGTTGCTATAAAAAAGACACTGTAAACCTATCTTCATTGTAAATTATTGTGATGTAATATGCCGCCAAAAAATGCATCTCCATGTGGTAATTTAGATCTTTGTTGACACTATACATAGGTTAGAGAAAACACTAACATTCAAGCAAAAAACAATAGCTTTGTTTAAGAACATGATACTGAGTACTTGCAATTTATCTTAAAATTTCAGGATCAAGAAGATGATGGAAACGAAGGTGAAGTAAGAATGTGAGGACATGAGTCACACCTCCAAGATGAAGAGGATGCACCCCTTCGTGTAAGCCAAGTTAGCTTCTCGTGGAAAAGAAAACAAAGATCGGGTTGTTGTATCTAAATGGTTTGTAAAATATTGTATTTACATAATCAGACGTACATGTTTACTGAATTTCTTTAGAATGGGGCACAGAACTAACAAGAATGCAAAAATATTGAGGTAAACTAGAAGTGACACATTACTGAAAATTACAGTCCAACACCACTTTAAATTCAGGCCACCATAAAGATAAGGAATACACATTACTGGGCAAAATGCACATTAAATTACACTATAATTACTGAAGTAGTAGTTTTAGCCTTTTATTAGTCTATCTTACACTGCACTTTTACATTGGAAGCACTAAGATTACAAAGGGAATTCACCGAAATTACATAGGGGTTTACATTGTAAGTATCAATATTAGATTAACTAAACTTCTTCTTTGCACAAGTGAGCAATCGGAAACCCTTCTTGTACTTGTGCCGCGGCTACTAGTACAACCTAAGCACTAACAACAATTGAGCAAGAAATATAGTGCAAGACGAAACGAATACAACCATCTATCCAGTTGAAATGACAAATTGCAACCTATCAAATGTACAGAGAAGAAAGGGGTTCAGTTTTCAGAGTAGGGAGCAGAGAAGATAGATGTGACCTTACAAGCGGATGAGCGGGCAGACGAGATCCATGTCATCTTCTCGCGGCCGAGCATAGATGCAGTGGCCTTCCTTGACCTTCGTTCGTCAAGGGTCCATGGCATGGAAGCGTGCTGGATGTCTCATGCGGAACATTCACGAGGATCTGACCCCTTCAATAAACATACATCAAGGGATTGTAACAGACTTGCAACTTCTTATTCTTGAGTACCACATGAATAAGATTGAAATGCTAACTACATTCACAAACTGTTTCACACTATCGACTTCCAAGAGCAACATGACAAAGGAAACCATCATCAACTAGTTTGTAAACCTAAGGAGTAAGATGATAGAACATCCAGTATGCTGAGCTGAATTCAAGTGTTCATTCCACGAAATAAAATTTGGCTAACACTTTTAATATAGTTGAATCAGCACATATACATGAACCTACTCTTGCGTAAGATCTAATCACTAAATCTACTCAAATATTTGACAAGCTAGTTATTGTCTATGAGAGCATCATTTCCTAGTCAGCAAATATTTTACAAAAACAACTACTGCAACAGCTTCAAAATAGAGTAAATACATACTTCCACAAAGCATAAACGTTGAACTTAATATAGATGTCATAGATAGAATTACTGATATGAATTGTTACATAGAGAATAACCAGGGTCGGAGGCTATTGAGCACCCATATCACTATATGGGTTGCTCTGCAGCAGCAAGAGAAGAAGAAGACACAGAGGAGATGGGCAATAGAGGTACCTTCCATCCATGGCTTTAGGGTCGGAGCCCACACCTAGCAGCTTCTCCATGGCCCTCCCCCTTCCTTCAATTGCCTGCACACAACCATGCGAACATACACATGCATTAGATCCTGGGAAACACATTTTCAGTGAAGCTAACACATTTTCTACAGACTATTCCTTATGGTAACGTCCGGCCATAGAAGCAATTGCCTTGGAGCAGAGCATGTACAGCATGCCTGCCTAGTTTCTTCAATTAAGCAGAAACTAAACTATAGAGGGCTAGGATTGTTATCAAATTAGCAGAGGAGCACAAATTAAATGGATGTAGCAGGTAGTGAATGGATGGATAACTAAGAGAGCATGTGTTCTTACATAATGGGATTAATAAGGACCAGAACAGAAGTAATTGAGAGATTAAGGGGTCTAGCGAAACCCTAGCTACTAGCAAGCTCTTACTGAATCAGCATTCAGCAACCCTAGGCTAGGCTAGGAAGAACAAGGAAGTGATCCCCACCCGAATCCAGTGAAACCCTAGAAAGAAAGGAAGCAAGGAAGGGGGTGCTCTGCTCTGCCCTGCTCACCGGAGATGGTGACGGAGAGGGTCATGGGTGGCGAAGGCATGGGGATGTGTGGGGGCGCAGTGGAGGAGCCAATGCTAGTGGTGGTGCTATCGGGGCTCCTGTGCTTGGCCTTGGCCTTGGTCCATCTCCGCGAAGTGCCGGCTCCAGTGGGTCCAGTTCCATGCCGATGCTGATGCCGCGGGGGAGGAGGCCATGGTGCAGCGACATGCCATACCGGAGGAGGAGCTGGTGGGGGCGGGTAGCGGCGCAAGACGGGGAGCGGCGGGCGCGCGGCCGCTGGCGTGGCGCACACGGCGGGGGGCATGCGGGCGGACGGACGGAGGAGAGGAAGTCGAAGGGAGGCCGACAGCGAGTGGGTTGGGAGAGGAGAGGAGGTTGGGGATATGGATCGGGCTGCGTGTTTTTTTTTGAGACAGACGGGGGGGGGGTGGTGTGGGACGGTTGGTGGGGTGGGAGTGTGGATCGGGCAGGGGTGGACACGCTTAGTAGTAGCGTGGGGGTCTTACCTGCGCTACTACTACTTATTTAGTAGTAGCACCGGTTTTATACCCCTCGCTACTACTATGTCCTATCCCATGGGCATTGTTGGAGACCATTTAGTAGCAGCGCGGGTTTATACCCCTCGCTACTACTATCAACTTAGTAGTAGCACGGTTTTTATACCCCTCGCTACTACTAATTAGCAGTAATGCCCATTTTTAAACCGCGCTACTGATAAACTTCTATGTATAAGGTTTTCCCTAGTAGTGAGAGTAACGCCTTAAGTAAGATGACATGATTTACAGGGATAAACTCATGCAATATGATGTAAACCCCATCTTTTTAACCTCGATGGCAACAATACAATACGTGTCGTTTCCCTTTCTGTCACTGGGATCGAGCACCGCAAGATTGAACCCAAAGCTAAGCACTTCTCCCATTGGAAGAAAGATCAATCTAGTAGGCCAAACCAAACTGATAATTCGAAGAGACTAGCAAAGATAAACCAATCATACATAAAATAATTCAGAGAAGATTCAAATATTGTTCATAGATAAACTTGATCATAAACCCATAATTCATCGGATCTCGACAAACACACCACAAAAGAAGGTTACATCGAATTCATCTCCGATAGAATCTAGGAGAACTTTGTATTGAGATCCAAAGAGAGAGAAGAAGCCATCTAGCTACTAGTTGTGGACCCGAAGGTCTGAAGTAAACTACTCACACATCATCGGAGGGGCCATGGAGTTGATGTAGAGGCCCACCGTGATCAATGCCCCCTATGGCGGAGCTCCGAAAAAGGCGCCAAGATGGGAACTCTTGGGTACAGAAGGTTACAGTGGTGGAATTAGGTTTTCGTGGTACTCTTGGATGTTTGCAGGGTATGTAGATATATATAGGAGGAAGAAGTAGGTCGGTGGAGCAACGAGGAGCCCATGAGGGTGGAGGGCGCGCCCAAGTGGGGTGGGCGTGCCCCCTGCCTCGTGGTCGCCTCGTTGATTGCTTGACGTCCACTCCAAGTCCCCTGGATCAAGTTTGTTCCAAAAATCACGCTCCCGAAGGTTTCATTTCGTTTGGACTCCGTTTCATATTCTATTTCTATGAAACACTAAAATAGGCAAAAAAACAACAATTTGGGCTGGGCCTCCGGTTAATAGGTTAGTACCAAAAATAATATAAAAGTGTAAAATAAAGCCCACTAACATCCAAAATAGATGATATAATAGCATGGAGCAATCAAAAATTATAGATACATTGGAGACGTATCAAGCATCCCCAAGCTTAATTCCTGCTCGTCCTTGAGTAGGTAAATGATAAAAACAGAATTTTTGATGTGGAATGCTTCCTAACATATTTCTCAATATAATTTTCTTTATTATGGAATGAATGTTCAGATCCGAAAGATTCAAGATAAAAGTTTAATGTTGACATAAAAATAATAATACTTCAAGCATACTAACTAAGCAATCATGTCTTCTCAAAATAACATGGTCAAAGAAAGTTCATCCCTACAAAATCATATAGTTTGGTCATGCTCCATTTTCGTCACACAAGAATGCTCTCATCATGCACAACCCCGATGAAAAGCCAAGCAATTGTTTCACACTTTAGTAATCTCAAACTTTTTTCAACTTTCACGCAATACATGAGCGTGAGCCATGGTTATAGCACTATGGGTGGAATAGAATATAATGAAGGGGGTTATCTGGAGAAGACAAAAAAGGAGAAAGTCTCACATTGACGCGGCTAATCAATGGGATGAGGAGATGCCCATCAATTGATGTCAATGCAAGGAGTAGGGATTTCCATGCAACGGATGCACTAGAGCTATAAATGTATGAAAGCTCAACAAAAGAAACTAAGTGGGTGTGCATCCAACTTGCTTGCTCACGAAGACCTAGGGCACTTAAGGAGGTCCATTGTTGGAATATACAAGCCAAGTTCTATAAAAAAATTCCCACTAGTATATGAAAATGACAAAACAAGAGACTCTCTATAATAAAGATCATGGTGCTACTTTGGGCCTTCCTTTTTTTATTTGGCCTTTCTCTTCTTCTTTTTTCTTTTTTCTTTTTTTTGGACAATGTTCTATTAATGATGATCATCACACTTCTATTTATTTACAACTCAATGATTACAGCTTGATACTAGAACAAGATATGACTCTATATGAATGCCTCCGGTGGTGTACCAGGATGTGCAATGATTCATGAGTGACTTGTATGAAAGAATTATGAACGGTGGCTTTGCCACAAATACGATGTCCACTACATGATCATGCAAGGCAATATGACAATGATGATACGTGTCATAATAAACGGAATGGTGGAAAGTTGCGTAGCAATATATCTCGGAATGGCTATGGAAATACCATAATAGGTAGGTATGGTGGCTGTTTTGAGGAAGATATAAGGAGGTTTATGTGTGATAGAGCGTATCGTATCACGGGGTTTGGATGCACCGGCGAAGTTTGCACCAACTCTCAAGGTGAGAAAGGGCAATGCACGGTACCGAAGAGGCTAGCAATGATGGAAGGGTGAGAGTGCGTATAATCCATGGACTCAACATTAGTCATAAAGAACTCACATACTTATTGCAAAAATCTACAAGTCATCAAAAAATAAGTATTATGCGCATGCTCCTAGGGGGATAGATTGTAGGAAAAGACCATCGCTCGTCCCCGACCGCCACTCATGAGGAAGACAATCAAATAACACCTCATGCTTCAAATTTGTTACACAACATTTTCCATACGTGCATGCTACAGTACTTGCAAACTTCAACACAAGTATTTCTCAAATTCAAAACTACTCAACTAGCACAACTTTAATATCACTATCTCCATATCCCAAAACAATCATCAAGTATCAAACTTCTCTTAGTATTCAATGCACTTATATGAATGATTTTTATTATGCCTAAAAGCAAATGGCCATGTTGGTCTAAAGGACTCTCAAAATAATATAAGTGAAGCATGAGAGACCAATTATTTATATAAAATGAAACCACCGCCATGCTCTAAAAGATATAAGTGAAGTAATAGAGCAAAAACTATATAGCTCAAAAGATATAAGTGAAGCACATAGAGTATTCTAACAAATTCCAATTCATGTGTGTCTCTCTCAAAAGGTGTGTACAGAAAGGATGATTGTGGTAAAATAAAAAGAAAAGACTCAAATCATACAAGACGCTCCAAGAAAAACACATATCATGTGGCGAATACAAATATAGCTCCAAGTAAAGTTACCGATGAACGGAGACAAAAGAGGGGATGCCTTCCGGGGCATCCCCAAGCTAAGGCTTTTTGGTGTCCTTGGATTTACCTTGGTGTGCCTTGGGAATGCCCAAGCTTAGGCTCTTTCCACTCCTTGTTCCATAATACATCAAATCTTTACCCAAAACTTGAAAACTTCACAACACAAAACTTAACAAGAAAATCTCGTGAGCTCCGTTAGCGAAAGAAAACAAACCACCACTTCAAGGTACTGTAATGAACTCATTCTTTATTTATATTGGTGTTAAACCTAATGTATTCCAAGTTCTCTATGGTTTATAAACTCTATTACTAGCCATAGATTCATCAAAATAAGCAAACAACACACGAAAAACAGAATCTGTCAAAAACAGAACAGCATGTAGTAATATGTAACTAACGCAAACTTATGGAACCCCAAAAATTCTAAAATAAATTGATGGATGTGAGGAATTTATCTATTAATCATATTCAAAAATAATTAACTAAATATCACTCTCCAATAAAAATGGCAGCAATTCTCGTGAGCGCTAAAGTTTCTGTTTTTTTACAGCAAGATCAACAAGACTTTCCCCAAGTCTTCCCAACGGTTCTACTTTGCACAAACACTAATTAAACACAAAAAACACAACAAAAACAGAGGCTAGATAAATTATTTATTACTAAAGAGGATCAAAAAGCAAGGAATAAAAATAAGATTGGGTTTCCTTCCAACAAGCGATTTTCTATAAGCCCTAAAGCTAGGCATAAGATTTCAACGATGCTCACATGAAGGACAAGAATTGAAGCACAAAGAGAGCATCTTAAAACATGTGACAAAAACATCTAAGTATAACATACTTACTATGCATAGGCATCTTATAGGCAAACAAATTATCAAGGCAAGCAAAAACTAGAATATGCAAGGAAGCGGAAAGAAACAATAGCAATCTCAACATAATGGGAGGTAGTTTAGTAACATGAAAATTTCTACAACCATATTTTCCTCTCTCATAATAATTACATGTGGGATCATAAGCAAATTCAACAATATAGCTATCACAAAACATATTCTTAACAAGATCCACATGTATGCAAAGTCGACACTCTTCCAAAATAGTGGGATTAACATTAACTAAAGTCATGACCTCTCCAAACCCACTTTTATAAAAAAAATCATAAGATTGAACATTCTCCAAATATGTGGGATCTAAAGTTGACACCCTTCCAAACCCACTTTCAATAATATTGCAAACACTATTATCAATCTCATATTTATCATGGGGCTTAAATAAATTTTCAAGTTCATAAGAAAAATCACAACAATCATGATCATTGCAACAAATAGTAGTCATAGCAAAACTAGCATCCCCAAGCTTGAGGTTTTGCATATCATTAACACAATTTTCATTAAGAGAATTTATGATAACATCATTGCAATCATGCTTTTCATCGAAGGAACTATCAAGTATGGATGCAATAGCAACGGTCTCATGTTTAACATAACGAACTATAGCAAATTCATATTCATAAATATTGGCATCATGGCCACAAGAATAGCATGCATCATGTTCATCAAGGGATATTTCAATCAAATCATCGGACTCACAATTATCTATAGATTCATGCATATCATTACTTTCTTCTGAAGCAACGGTCATTCTTTTAATAAATTCTTTGATGTAGACATTATGAGCATAGTTTTCATAGCAATATTTAAGTATGTCAAAATTTTCAGATTCGTAAAGAGTATATCATACTTTTCAATCAAAGAAGCAACTTCATAAGCACCCTTAGAAGCAAGAAATTCTTCAATTTGTTCGATATTGTAGTAACTATAAACACCCTTTGCATAAGAAGATAATATTTCATTATCATTAAACTCACATAGGTAGGGGAGGTCTGTTTTAGGGTTCTAAGAGCAACAAGTAAAATCACAAATTTCACATAGATTCCAAGCATAACATAGCAATCTGTTTATTTGATCCCATAATAGTCTCCCTTTTTCAGACAAATGGTGACACACAAAATGAGCATGCTCATCTAAAGATTTCCAATCAACTAGGCTAGTTGGGGTATCAGCACGAGCGCATAAGGAACGAAGATGATCCAAGTAGAACACTTTAAGTGGATCCATATGAATAGATTTTTTAGCAAGCAAAGATGCAAGTGATACGTCTCCAACGTATCTATAATTTTTTATTGCTCCATGCTATTATATTAGCTATTTTGGATGTTAATGGGCTTTATTTTACACTTTTATATCATTTTTGGGACTAACCTACTAACCGGAGACCCAGCCCAAATTGCTGTTTTTTGCCTATTTTAGGGTTTCGAAGAAAAGGAATATCAAACGGAGTCCAAACGGAATGAAACCTTCGAGAATGTGATTTTCTCAACAAACGTGATCCAGGAGACTTGGAGTGGCCGTCAAGAAACAAGGGAGGAAGGCACGAGGCCGGGGGGCGCGCCTACCGCCCCAGGCCGCGCACTCCACCCTCATGGGCCCTCCGTTGCTCCACCGACGTACTTCTTCCTCCTATATATATCCATGTACCACCCAAACATCCAGGAGCACCACAAAAAACTAATTCCACCGCCGCAACCTTCTGTACTCGAGAGATCCCATCTCACGGAATTTTCCGAAGCTCCACCGGAGGGGGCATTGATCACGGAGGGCCTCTACATCAACTCCATGGCCTCTCCGATGATGTGTGAGTAGTTTACTTCAGACCTACGGGTCCATAGTTATTAGCTAGATGGCTTCTTCTCTCTCATTGCATCTCAATACAAAGTTCTCCTCGATTCTCTTGGAGATCTACTCGATGTAATCTTCTTTTGCAGTGTGTTTGTCGAGATCTGATGAATTGTGGGTTTATGATCTAGATTATCTATGAACAATATTTGATTCTCCTCTGAATTCTTTTATGTATGATTGGTTTATCTTTGCAAGTCTCTTTGAATTATCAGTTTGGTTTGTCCTACTAGATTGATCTTTCTTGCAATGGGAGAAGTGCTTAGCTTTGGGTTCAATCTTATGGTGTTCGATCCCAGTGAAAGAAAGGGAACTGATATGTATTATATTGTTGCGATCGAGGATAAAAAGATGGGGTTTATATCATATTGCATGAGTTTATCCCTCTACATCATGTCATCTTCCTTAAAGCGTTACTCTGTTCTCTTGAACTTAATACTCTAGATGCATGCTGGATAGCGGTCGATGTGTGGAGTAATAGTAGTAGATGCATGCATGAGTCTGTCTACTTGTCTCGGACGTGATGCGTATATACATGATCATACCTAGATATTCTCATAACTATGCTCAATTCTATCAATTGCTCGACACTAATTTGTTTACCCACCATAATACTTATGCTCTTGAGAGAAGCCACTAGTGAAACCTATGGCCCCCGGGGTCTATCTTTCATCATATTAATCTTCCAATACTTAGTTATTTCTTTTGCCTTTGTTTTACTATGCATCTTTATTTCTCTTTATCATAAAAATACAAAAAATATTATCTTATCATATCTATCAGATCTCACTCTCGTAAGTGATCGAGAAGGGCTTGACAAGCCCTTTATCGCATTGATTGCGAGGTTCTTATTTGTTTGTGTAGGTGCGTGGGACTTGAGCATGATCTCCTACTGGATTGATACCTTCGTTCTCAAAAATTGAGGGAAATACTTACGCAGCTTTACTGCATCACCCTTTCCTCTTCAAGGGAAAACCAACACAGTGCTCAAGAGGTAGCAAGAAGGATTTCTGGCGCCGTTGCCGGGGAGATTCGCGCCAAGTCAAGTCAAGATTTTACTCCCACAACGAGTCATTTCTGGCGCCATTACCAAGTCAAAATACACCAAGTACCCATCACAAACTCTTATCCCTCGCATTACATTATTTGCCATTTGCCTCTCGTTTTCCTCTCCCCCACTTCACCCTTGTCGTTTTATTCGCCCTCTTTTCCTCTCTCCCTCTCTCTCCGTTCCTCTTCTCTTTTCTCTATTTGCCTTCTTTTGCCCATTTCTTGTTCGCTTGTGTGTTGGATTGCTTGTTGTCACGATGACTCTACCTAGATTTGGTGATCTTGACCTTAAAAGGTTAGAAGAAATTGAAAGCAATATCAGGAGTTTTATGGTTTTACAATTTGAGCATACCAATTTCTTTAGGAACGAGCTTAAGGAACAAAAAAGCTTTATGGGTTATATGAATAAAGAGCTCGATGATATGTCTAAAGAATTTCATGGTTTGAAATCTCAGATTGATCATCTCAAAAAATTAATTGCTGAAGTCTCGGATAAGCAGGCCACCTTAGTTAATAAGATGGCTGCTAAGCCGAAATTTTTTGATGAAAATAAATATGAAGATCTTAAAGTTATTGATGTGTCTCCTATTAAATCTTTGTTTTGCAATATGAATCTTGATAATTATGGGGTTGAAGATGAGCCACCTTTACCTAGAAGGCGTTCCAAAAATTCGGAGTCTTTAGATCTTGATGCTAAAATTGTTAAAAGTGGGATTGAAGAGGTCAAAACTTTAAATATCAATGAACTCACTATCTTGGATTTCACGGGATTTAATTATGATAATTGCTCTTTGATAGATTGTATTTTCTTGTTGCAATCCATGCTAAATTCTCCTCATGCTTATAGTCAAAATAAAGCTTTCACTAAACATATCGTTGATGCTTCGATGCAATCTTATGAAGAAAAACTTGAGTTGGAAGTTCCTATCCCTAGAAAACTTTATGATGAGTAGGAACCTACAATAAAAATTAAAATTAAAGATCATGAGTGTTACGCTTTGTGTGATTTGGGTGCTAGTGTTTCCACGATTCCAAAAACTTTGTGTGATTTGCTAGGTTTCCGTGATTTTGATGATTGTTCTTTAAACTTGCACCTTGCGGATTCCACTATCAAAAAACCTATGGGAAGAATTAATGATGTTCTTATTGTGGAAAATAGGAACTATGTGCCCGTAGATTTCATTGTTCTTGATATAGATTGCAATCCTTCATGTCCTATTATTCTTCGTAGACCTTTCCTTAGAACGATTGGTGCAATTATTGATATGAAGGAAGGGAATATTAGATTCCAATTTCCCTTAAGGAAAGGCATGGAACACTTCCCTAGAAAGAAAATTAAATTACCTGATGAATCTATTATGAGAGCTACTTATGGATTGCCTACCAAAGATGGCAATACCTAGATCTATCTTCGCTTTTATGCCGAGCTAGGGGCATTAAACGATAGCGCTTCTTGGGAGGCAACCCAATTTTATTTTTATTCCTTGCTTTTTGCTCCTGTTTAGTAATAAATAATTTATCTAGCCTCTGTTTTGGTTGTGTTTTTTGTGTTTAATTAGTATTTGTGCCAAGTAGAACCATTGGGAAGACTTGGGGAAAGTCTTTTTGATCTTGCTGTAGAAAACAGGAACTTTAGCGCTCACGAGAATTGATGACATTTTTATTTGGAAGGTGCTATTTAGTTAATTCTTTTTGCAAATGATTAATAGATAAATGCCTCACATCCGGATAATTAAGCTACAGTAATCCCCTACTAATGATGCCAAGTCATTATTGTTACTGTTGCTAATCTCACTTTGATTCAAAACCAGTTCAAATTCACTTTTTAAAATAAAGTCAAATAATTTATTTCTCCAAACAGTAAAACAAAAATGTTCAAAGTGTGGCAAATATTCCATAACTAATTATGGTGTTGACCCAACACTTTTGTAAAATATTTAAAATGCCCTTTTGTAAATATAACAGTGGATAAAAATAATTATTAAATGCTTTTTGAATTATAAAAGTACTAAACTATTTTATTTTGAACCTCAAACTAAATGTGGCAGTGGAGTATTTAATAGTACTAATTTTGAGTCTAGGTTTGTATTTTACAAAAGTAAAAGTAGAATAAAACTAAATAGAAAACAGAAAATGAAAGAGAAAACGAAAAGAAAATGCAAAATAAAAAAACAGAGAAAGGCCGCCCACTATTCCCCCTGGGCCTTGGCCCAACTGGCCATTGGCCATCCCACCAGCGCTGTTTTCCCTGTCTTTGTTCACGGGGGGGGGGGGGGGGGGGGGGGGGGGGCTCATGGCTAGCACTGATGGCCGCCACGGCCATGGTAAAGGCCGTGGCGCCCATCCACCAGCGCTGCCCCCCAAATTAAGCCGGCGCCTCTCCCCCGGACCGAACCCTAAGAGACTCTCTCCTCACTCACCCTTCCCGCGCCTGTCCTCTCCACTCCTCAGATCCACCGTGGTGCGCTCGCCCGAGTAGGCTCGTCGTTGTTGCCTCGCCGTGCGCGTGGCCACCAGCCATTGTTGGTCATTCTGCGATGTCCAGAAGCGCGTAGCCTTCGTCTTCATCTTCCTCGCCATCGGATCGAAGCCCAGGAGCACCGCCAACGCCGTCTTCTTGTTCCCCATCCGTCCGCTTCGGTTGCTGGCCCTCTTCGTCGACTCTGACCACCCTGCTGCCACTAAGCTACCACCGGGCCTCCGTGTGCCTCCGTGGTGAGCACCTCGTTCGATTCCCCCTATTTCCCCTTCGAATTCTTCGCGTAGACGCCGTCCCATGTTCGCCGCCGCGTGCGTGCCCAACCACCACAGCGACCCATGGGCACGCTCGTGCGCGTCCCTGCCAGCGCCTGGTCGTGCTCCTGTTGGCCAGCTGCGCCCTGCGCATGCCTGCCCGCGGGTGGCTGCAGCCCCGCTATGCCATCGCCGCCCCGCATACCACCCGCGTCGATTGCCCTGCACCGCAGCCCGTGCCCCGCTTTCCCTCGCGCCATCGCCGGCGTCCTGCTCCCCGCCGCCTGCAGCCATGCCCGCCGTTGCTTCCTGCCCGCCACGATCGCCTCCATTGCCCACCACCCATGCTACGCCCCTGGACCGCTCGCCGCTGCTCCCCCCAATGCGCTTCCGCGGCCACGCCCCGCCTCCTCTGGCCACTTCGCGCTCCCGCACCCCGCGCACCGCCGTCGCCCCACGCCACCCCTGCGCCCGCCTCCGCCTGCCGTGGCCGGCCGGTGTGCCCCGCCACGGCCACGGCCTCGCCCCCTCGCGTGACGGGCGCCTGGGTGCGCCCCGCCCCAGCGCCCGTAACCCGTAGCCCGCTAAGCCCCAGGCCCACTGCCAGGGGGCCCCATGCCTTTGGTTAAAAAAAGAGTTTTAAAAAATAGTAAAAATAATTAAATTAATTGATTAACCTAATTAGTCATGTTAATTAACATGTTAACTACTTGATTAGTTTAAAATAATCATGTCAGTAAATAGGCAGGCAATGATAGGGGGCCCCACTCCCTTTTGACTCGTCAAACATTGACTAGTCAACGGGGTCCCCCTGGCCCCGCATGTCAGCCGTTTGGTACATTCTATGTACACAGGGCTGGGTACCCGTAGCATTTTATTCATTTATTTTTGAATTAAAATAAATCTAGGAAATTGGAAAAACAATTAAAACTTTGAAAATTAATAGAAAATAAACTGTAACTCTGATGGAAAAACTTTGTACATGAAAGTTGCTTAGAACGACGAGATGAATCCGGATACGTAGCCCGTTCGTCCGCCACACATCCCTAGCATAGTGAACACACAACTTTCCCCCTCCGGTTCATCTGTCCAAAAACGCGAAACACCGGGAATACTTTCCCGGATGTTTCCCCCCTTCACCGGTATCACCTCATACCGCGTTAGGGCACCCCTAGCACCGCTACTTGTCATGTCATGCATCTGTTTGCATTATATTCATTGTTTCTTCCCCCTCTTCTCTTGCTAGACACCGAGGCCGACGCCGCTGCTACCTAGTACGACTACGGTGTTGACGACCCCTCTCTGTTGCCAGAGCAACCAGGCAAGCCCCCCCCCTTGATCACCAGATATCGCCTACTCTTTTCTCTACTGCTTGCATTAGAGTAGTGTAGCATGTTACTGCTTTCCGTTAATCCTATTCTGATGCATAGCCTGTCATTCTTGCTACAATTGTTGACACCTTACCTGCAATCCTAAATGCTTAGTATAGGATGCTAGATTATCATCAGTGGCCCTACATTCTTGTCAGTCTGCCATGCTATACTATTGGGTCATGATCACGTCGGGTGTTGATCACGGGTATACACTATACATACATACTATACATGTTGTGACTAAAGTCGGGTCGGCTCGTTGATAACCCGCAATTGATTCAGATGTTGGGACTGAGTGGCGCGCACCGGGTTGGACTGGAATGCCTGCTCTTGTATAAGGGAGGCTAGGTCTGCTCACCGGCCGCGTACGCAACATGCAAGTGTGCAATGGGCGATAGGCCCAGACCCCTGCGCCATAGGATTTAGACCGGCATGCTGACCTCTCTGTTGTGCCTAGGTAGGGCTACGACTTGTTGATCTTCCGAGGCCGGGCATGACCCAGGAAAGTGTGTCCGACCAAAGGGATCGAGCGTGTTGGGAAATGTGGTGCACCCCTGTAGGTAAGTTGATCTATTCGAATAGCCGTGTCCCTCGGTAAAAGGACGACTCGGAGTTGTACCTTGACCTTATGACAACTAGAACCAGATACATAATAAAACACACCCTTCCAAGTGCAAGATACAACTAGTGATCACTCTCTCACAGGGCGATGAGGGGAGGATCATCGGGTAGGATTATGCTATGCGATGTTACTCGGTGATCTTACCATCTAATCTCTTCTTCTGCTACAAGATGGAGGTTACCAGAAGCGTAGTCTTTGATAGGACTAGCTATCCCCCTCTTATTCTGGCATTCTGCAGTTCAGTCCACATATGTTACCCCTTTTCAATTTGATACCAATGCATACATATGTAGTGTAGCTCCTTGCTTGCGAGTACTTTGGAGTACTTACGGTTCCTTTGCTCCCCCTTTTCCCCTTCCTATAATAGATTGCTGTGACCAGACGTTGGAGTCCAGTAGCCAGACGCCACTGTCGATGATGACTGCTACTACTCGTGAGGTGCCTACTACTACGTGCAGGCCGCTGACGACGACCATGAGTAGTGTAGGAGGATCCTAGGCAGGAGGCATGTGCCTCTTTCAATCTGTATCCCAGTTTGTGTTAGCCTTCTTAAGGCAAACTTGTTTAACTTATGTCTGTACTCAGATATTGTTGCTTCCGCTGACTCGTCTATGATCGAGCTCTTGTATTCGAGCCCTCGAGGCCCCTGGCTTGTAATATGATGCTTGTATGACTTATTTTATTTGTAGAGTTGTGTTGTGATATCTTCCCGTGAGTCCCTGATCTTGATCATACACGTTTGCATGTATGATTAGTGTACGATTGAATCGGGGGCGTCACAACGAGCGATGGTCTTTTCCTACCAATCTATCCCCCTAGGAGCATGCGCGTAATACTTTGCTTTGATAACTTGTAGATTTTGGCAATAAGTATGTGAGTTCTTTACGACTAATGTTGAGTCCATGGATTATATGCACTCTCACCCTTCCACCATTGCTAGCCTCTCTAGTATCGCGCAACTTTCGGCGGTACCATAAACCCACTATGTACCTTCCTCAAAACAGCCACCATGCCTACCTATTATGGCATTTCCATAGCCATTCCGAGATATATTGCCATGCAACTTTCCACCATTCCGTTATTATGACATGCTTCATCATTGTCATATTGCTTGCATGATCATGTAGTTGACATCGTATTTGTGGCAAAGACACCATTCAAAATTCTTTCATACATGTCACTCATGCATCATTTCACATCCCGGTACACCGCCAGAGGCATTCACATAGAGTCATATTTTGTTCTAAGTATTGAGTTGTAAGTAAATAAAGTGTGATAATCATCATTATTAGAGCATTTTCCCAAGTGAGGAAAGGATGATGGAGACTATGATTCCCCCGCAAGTCGGGATGAGACTCCGGACGAAAAAAGAGGCCAAAAAAAAGAAGGCCCAAATAAAAAATGAGAGAAAATAGAGAAGGGACAATGTTACTATCCTTTTTCCACACTTGTGCTTCAAAGTAGCACCATGTTCTTCATATAGAGAGTCTCCTATGATATCACTCACATTGATATCTATTAATGGGCATCTTCATAGCCCATTGATACGCCTAGTGTAGCGACCCGACCCGAATGGATCAAGTCTCTGTGCTTAAGTGTCATCTCTGGATCGGTATGCTGACACACACAGTACTCGAGGATTTATAACAGAGGTAAATCACATGTATAAAGTAACGTAAATACTATTACCTCAATCCAAATAGCGGAAGTAACAAGGTTGTGGATTCCCATCAACACCAACGACAAAGTTGAGTGTAGAAAATCGTAACCCTAACGTACCACTTACTCGTCGTAAGATAATCCTGCAACATGAGACGTTGCAGCCACAAAGGGTCAGTACATTGAGTGTACTGGCAAATTCATACCATAGAGAAAAATGATGAACAATGGCTATCACTACATGCATATTTGGCTGGTGGAAAAGCTCTATGGTTATAATGTTTTTGCGAAAAGCCAATTTTGCCCTACTTCAAAGGAATACATTTTATTTAACTATCATGGTGGTTGTTAAACATTGAGAGTGTAGACACCCTCTCAATCCCAATTAAGCATCATAATTTTATTTACTATCATGGTGGTTGTTAAACATTGAGAGTGTAGACACCCTCTCAATCCCAATTAAGCATCATCATTAAAACCCAACAAAATTATTTGAAGTCACATGATGAGATTCACATGATAATCCAAGTACTAGATACTCAAGACGTCCATAACTGGGGACACGGCTAATCATGATTAGTTTGTACACTCTGCAGAGGTTTGCGCACTTTTCCCCACAAGACACGATCTCCGACCTTACGATGGGTAGACCGTACCACCTACAACCCCTACATCTGCTAGTCTACCACTGTAAGAGTTCGCACGACTTAATCAACTATGCTAGAGCCCATAGTAGCTTGTGGCTGCACACGGAAGTTTCTAGTATGAATAATCTCATAATCCCTTTGAGCCTGGGTGGCGGTCCATGAAAAAAATAGGCAATCGCTGGAATACCTAGGTGCCTCAATCCACCCAGATGTGTGTTAAAGTTGCCACCTTAAGTAAACCATTAATTAACAATCTCACATCTATCATGAATAATCTCAAACCCAATCCACGCCTACGAGCATAGCATGGCAATATAATCATAACGTAATAGTAACTCCCAAGGTTTGAATGTAGGGCAATAGGTTCCTACCTCATCAACTACTTCCCAATACCCACATGTTATCAATTCCTAACCATGCAATGTTTGAGGGTTGAAACTAATGCATAAAAACTGGGTATGAAAGGGATATGATCAAAGTGTGAACTTGCCTGCAATGTTGATGAAGATGATTCATACTCAAAACTCTTGATAGTTCTACTCGTCACACTCCGGTCAATCTATCGTAAGCAAGCAATAGTAACCACACATAAGCACTCACTCAAAAGATCAACTCGTCACACTCCGGTCAATCTATCGTAAGCAAGCAATAGTAACCACACATAAGCACTCACTCAAAAGATCAAAGAAAACAATTCGGAAAGCTTCAAAACCAAGCAAATACCTCTTACAACATAAAACAATTTCTAACAATACCAAAATTATGTGAATTTGGCCTTATCAGAAAGTTTAGGTCAAGAGCTTTAATTTGCCAAAAGAATCAACTCAAACGGAGTTACGAAACTCAAGTTATGAACAAACAAAGTTTGAATTTAAATCTGACCTAATTCAAATTTTAAAATTTCAAAAACATGTTTAAGTTGTTTTACTGGATAGAGGAGATCAAGACGAAGAAGTGGGCATTGGTTTCGTTGGATTTGGACTAACTAGTAAAAAGTAGTGAGGGTTTGAAAATTAGGGACTAATCTGTAAATAAAATCATCATAGATGGGTCCCTGGCCGAAAATAAAAAGAAAAAGAAAATAAACTAAAAAGTGAACGTTCGTTACCGAACGCTAACTAACGAATTTGCTCGCTGCGAAGAGGTAAACAGCGAGCGTTCGCTATTTAACAAGTACCAGTTCGGAAATAAAAAATGACTAGATCTAATCCTAGCCGTCTATCCTAGATCGAACGGACGAGGGCGGTCGGTGGCTTACCGCGGCGGCAGGTCGTCGGCGGCGAGGAAGAATGCCGGCGGCGGCGACGGGTCCGAACAGCGTGGCGACTCCGATGGTCGTCGAGGCCAGCAAAGGGGTCGGGGAGAGGCGGCGCGGCGCGGCGCGGCGCAGCGGAGTCGATGGTGGTGACGGGGTGGTCGTCGGCGGCGAGAGTGGCGGCTTCGGACGGCAAAGCTTGGCGGATCTCGCTCGCAGCGGCGAGGCGCGAGATGCGAGGCTAGGGAAGGGAAGATGGGACCGGGGCCGGCCTTATAAAGGAGGGGGCGACGGTGGCGTGGAGGAGGGGCAAGGGAGAGGCGGCGAGGAGGAGTCCACGGCGGGGACGGCTCGGACGCCGAGGCGGCGGCGTCATGCAGGCATCGGCCTCCTACGCGAGGTCGAGGATGGCGCGGCTGGGCTGGGCTTGGCGTGGCCCAGTTAGCCCGGGGAATTTTTTTAAACAGCGCCAAGAAAAAAAGAAAAACCTTAAATAAAAAAACTATAGGCATATAATATATCAAAATTTTCAGAAAAATATTTCCTACAAGCTGAACATTTTTCTAGAGTCAAATAAAATCCACACAAATTGAGATAATTCAAAGAGTGCTACTGGTCTAATAAAATCCAATAAAAATCATTTTAAAAATACCAAAATGATTTCAAATTTATTTTCTCCAATTTTTGATTATAGGGAATCATGTTACCCTATTTTCCATATATTTTATTTTTGGAGAAAAATAGTTTGAATAAAACCCCAAATAACTCCAAATTGAAAATGATTTCAAAAGGATTTTAATTTGATCCTTTTAAACTTCCAACTCATATTTCACCTGTTTTGAAGAAGTCATTTTATCTTCTCTCATGAAAATCATTGAGTTCGATGAAGTTTATGAGTTGAAATATTTCCAAATGAAATTCAAATATTTTCAAATACCCTTTCATTTAATTAAAGGAAGAAGTCATATCATCTTCGCTCAAGGGTCTTGTATTTGAAAAGAATTTGAATTCATGGAGATCAGAAAGCAAAGATGAAAGTTTGGGAAAGTCCTTTTATTCCCTCTCATTTAACTTTCAAAAGTTTCGAATATCACTCACTTTCAGTCAATCAATCACACAATAATCAAACAAACAATCAATCTATCTATTTATTATAACATTCCAAAATTTAGAATTTTGGGATGTTACAAACCTACCACCCTTAAAATGAATCTTGTCCTCGAGATGCGGAGAGGCTAGCAAGAAAAGGGATAGGGTTTGGGGGTCTTCTCAAAATCCATCAATCATCATAAGGGGTCTGGGGTGCTACCACCCTTAGAAGCATGGTTACGGTTCCATAAAAACTCATACACTCCATCCTTATTGTTGACAGTGTCGGTCTTCTCAGATTCTCGAGATAATTCCTTCTCTGGCTCTTCCGGTAGTGGCATAACCTTTACCACAATTCTTCCGTGCTTTCATCCTAGTAAGGTTATTCCGAGACTGGGTCTTCTATGCTGACTGGTCTGGCGCCAATACTAATCAACTATCGATATCTCATGGTGGTCAACAATTTATGGTTTCTCCTGCAGGAAATGGGTCTAGGCTGAACCTCACCGTATATCCTACGGTTGGCAAAAGCTGCCGTGTACAAGGAAAGAAATTTGTATACCATTCTAAGGTTTAAACAAGGTTTAATACCGTCGTCTCTCTTCTATAGGTAAGTCACTCAGATTTACTATCCCACATAGCAAGGCGAATAATAAGAGTAAGTCGGTATGGTGATCAATCCATCCCGCACCCAAATTATTTCCTTGTACATGGTTTAGCGAATCTCGCATTCTTACACTCGGTCATCCTCACAAGCATTGCGGAATTTCTCTTGTCGACGAACTAGGTTCGGATAAATCCATTGATTCTGCAAGCCAAACAAACATCTATCGTTTCTTCACAAGTCTCAGGTTTTTGCGTAAATCCTATAAGATTGTCGGTTGATAAAATCATAACTTCTTCCAGGGTTTTTCCTTCAGCAAGAGTGTGCTTGCCTCTTGGCAAGTCCTGGGGCCTGTAGGTTATGCCCCATCTCATCACTTGTAGTCCTTGAACTTATCATTGGGAAACTGATCATTATTCCAACTTCCAACTTCCTAGTATTCTCAAATCCATCCATTGTACTGTCTTCCTTCCTTCTATTGGCACCAAACTAGGACATGATTACTCAGACTCATCATGGAGTTTCCATTGATCCATATTTCTGACATCATACCTCCTTTATATCCAATAGTAATTTATCTCTTCATCCTCGAGGGATATCCCACATACCGAGATAAAAACTTATACTTATGAAGTCCATACTCCCCTTCATGGAGCATCATTATCCTTTCCAGGGTCAAGCGTCCTTACAGGGGAATATTGGCCATCTCTGCATGGCACTTCTTCAACTGGGAAACATGAAATGCATCATGAACTCCTGAGAGTCCTTTGGGTGACTCCAACTTGTTGGCCACTTCTCCCATACGCTCCAAAACTTGCTATGGTCCTACAAATCTTGGGGCTAACTTTCCCTTAACTCCAATTTGTTTAACTCCTCACAGAGGGGACACACGAAGACATGCTATGTCTCCAATCTCATAGACTACCTCCTTGCGTGTTTGAGTCTGCATAACTCTTCTTCCCGGACTGAGCTACCTTCAGTCTATCTCGAATCAACTTAACATTTTCTTTTGACTCCTTGATCACATTTGGTCCAAACAACTGACGGTCTCCTACTTCATCCCACATACTCTTGGGGTATCACACATATCGAGACAAAATTCGTATTCATTTTGTCTGAAATCCACTCAGTGGAGTATCCTTATCTTTTCCAAGGGTCAACGGTTCTTACAGGGTACTACCACCCTTAAAATGCATAAATCTTCCATAGACCATATTTATTATATCCTCAAAAATGGTCAAAATCTTTCTTCATAGAGTAACAAGTCATAAAATCCATATCAGTACCAATGATGCTAACTTTATTCACTCTCAATTGATTACAATCTCAACTCAACACCTCGATATAAAAGAAAATGTTCTCACTTCTACTACTCCATTTCTTTTGTTGCAAACTCAACTATCTAGCAAAAGTCCCCTTCTCCTTGGGGAATTCTCTGGCAAAGTGCCCTGCTCCCTTACAACGAAAACATATTACTTCTGACAACTCTCGAGGTTTCCTTTTTGGGAAACTGCTGAGGTAGTGCCCTAACTCCTTGCACCTATAACAGGTGATATGACTCAGATCCTTCCTGGAATCCACTCTGCTTCTCTTTCTGGACTTTTCCGTTCAAATTAGGGCTTCTATTTCCTATGGGTCATACTCTACTTCCTCTGTCGGGAATACTACTAGATCCCCATTCAGACAATTCTAGGAGATGTGTCCTTCTTCTCCACATGAATAGCAAGACTTAGTGCAGGGTTTACTCGGGTCTTCTTTAGGTGTGTCCTCCACCTCTTCCTTCATCACAGTTTCTTCTAAAATTTCCATGAGGGCTCCTTTCATTACTTCTTTCTTCTGCTGGATGGTTCGTTGTACCATGGGGTAAATGTGACACTGAGCAGGATAGTGGATAGTCCCTTCACACAAGAAACAAGTAATCTGCCTAGTTGGGCATTCTTCAACTAGGTGACTTCCTTCACAATTAGGGCATTCATCCTTGTGTTCTTTATGGGTGTGTCCTATTTCTCCACAAATCTTTCATGCACAAGGTTTCTTCATATCCTTTCCATAAGTCTTCAACTTCTGGGACACGAGCCGAGACTTTGGCAGAGTCAACTCAAATTCTTTCCAAGTGGTTACTCCTTGCCATCCATTGATGGTTTGGTACATCCTCCACCAAGTAGCAGCACCTCTTTCAAAGCACTGAAGAGCATGTCAGGTCATATCCTTTCCGACTATAGGGTTATTCTTCATGTGATCCTCCATGTTCTGAATCCATTGGTCCGTCTCCAATTGACTCATCGGTCTAGAAAATATAAGCTCATCTTCATTCATCCTCTATTGGGTCCATGGGTTTGGGGTGAGATAAGAGAGATAGAGAGGGATACACACAATGCAAACAAAAGTTTTGAAAAGACAGATTTTATTTGTGGCTGTTGGGAAAAACATCAAACAAATGACAGCTCACAGATGTCGCATCTAACGTAGGTATATAATAGGGGTTTGGTCTTCTAAAGGTCAATAAATCTTCAACGTCTCCAAACTCTTCAAGCCTTGTTCATGCCTCCAATGGCTTCTTCTGATCATGCTTGTCTTTCTCAAGTTCTTTTGTCAGATCAACTCTGTTGACGCGAAGTCTCTCATGACGTCCTTTAATATTCTGGAGTTGCGTTCCAAACTTCTGGTTTCAACATCCTTCGCATGAACCATGGTCTTACTGTCCTTCAGTTCCTGACGAATCTCCGGTATCTCAAGGTTTTGCTCCTCCAGCTTGGCTACTTCAGCTTCTTGGACCTAAGTTCTTCACGAAATACTTCCTTGTCAAAATACGGCTTCCTATGGGCCCATCTTAAAATTCCAGATGTAATTCTCCAGATTCTGGTGATACACCAGCTAAGGTTAAAACTGCATCCTTTGCTGATAGATGCTCCATCAGCCTTCTACCATCCAATCCTTCCGAAGAAATGCATGCTTAGCTCAGCTCAGTGACCATAGTATCAGTGGCGATGGGCATCACGGATAACCGTGTTTCTGCCCTTGTCATTGCCATGAGTTATCTTCCATAGTTGATATCTCCTGCCTTAGGGTTTTCTTGACAAAACTTTGAGGTTTTTAACTCTCCATGCCCGGTCTTTCTCCGATACACCTAGATCTCGGGTATTGACAGCTTCAATAGTCCGACAAATTCCTTAAGGGTAACCTTCCCTGGTCATACCAATCTGGAAATTCTTCAGGGTCTTCAAATTCTCCTAGTCTTCAGAGTCTTCAATAGTTGTAGTTTCCATTATCATAATGTATGGTAAAATCCTCTTCACTCCGAATGGTCTTAGTTGTCCGATGTCTTATACTTCCTAGACTGGTCTCATCAGTCGAATCTTCGAGTGATCAAAAGGGGAAAGGGGTATAGTCTCACAAAAAGGAATTTTTGAATAAGCTGAGAAGAGAAGAGAGGTAAAAGATCATTTTGAAAAAGAAAGTTTTAGAGCAAATCCTTCTTATGGGCTTGCCAGTTTCTAGGGTCACGTCCTACAGTCAACATGTGCTCTGATACCATCTTGTAGCGACCTGACCCAAATGGATCAAGTCCCTGTGCTTAAGTGTCATCCCTGGATCGGTATGCTGACACACACAGTACTCGAGGATTTATAACAGAGGTAAATCACATGTATAAAGTAACGTAAATACTATTACCTCAATCCAATTAGCGGAAGTAACAAGGTTTTGGATTCCCATCAACACCAACGGCAAAGTTGAGTGTAGAAAATCGAAACCCTAGCATACCACTTACTCGTCGTAAGATAATCCTACAACATGAGACGTTGCAGCCACAAAGGTTCAGTACATTGAATGTACTGGCAAATTCACACCATAGAGAGAAATGATGAACAATGGCTATCACTACATGCATATTAGGCTGGTGAAAAAGCTCTATGATTATAATGTTTTTGCGAAAAGCCAATTTTGCCCTACTGCAAAGGACTAAATTTTATTTAACTATCATGGTGGTTGTTAAACATTGAGAGTGTAGACACCCTCTCAATCCCAATTAAGCATCATCATTAAAACCCAACAAAATTATTTGAAGTCACATGATGAGATTCACATGATAATCCAAGTACTAGATACTCAAGACGTCCATAACTGGGGACACGGCTAATCATGATTAGTTTGTACACTCTGCAGAGGTTTGCGCACTTTTCCCCACAAGACACGATCTCCGCCATTGGGATTCTCGCACTACATGGTGTTTGAGAAACGGATGACCGAGACATAGTATTTCAGAAGCGTTAGCACCTTACGATCGGGTAGACCGTTACACCTACTTTCCCCTACATCTGCTAGTCTACCACTTTAAGAGTTCGCACGACTTAATCAACTATGCTAGAGCCCATAGTAGCTTGTGGCTGCACACGGAAGTTTCTAGTATGAATAATCTCATAATCCCTTTGAGCCTGGGTGGCGGTCCATGAAAAAAATAGGCAATCGCTGGAATACCTAGGTGCCTCAATCCACCCAGATGTGTGTTAAAGTTGCCACCTTAAGTAAACCATTAATTAACAATCTCACATCTATCATGAATAATCTCAAACCCAATCCACGCCTACGAGCATAGCATGGCAATATAATCATAACGTAATAGTAACTCCCAAGGTTTGAATGTAGGGCAATAGGTTCCTACCTCATCAACTACTTCCCAATACCCACATGTTATCAATTCCTAACCATGCAATGTTTGAGGGTTGAAACTAATGCATAAAAACTGGGTATGAAAGGGATATGATCAAAGTGTGAACTTGCCTGCAATGTTGATGAAGATGATTCATACTCAAAACTCTTGATAGTTCTACTCGTCACACTCCGGTCAATCTATCGTAAGCAAGCAATAGTAACCACACATAAGCACTCACTCAAAAGATCAGAAAGATCGAAGAAAACAATTCGGAAAGCTTCAAAACCAAGCAAATACCTATTGCAACATAAAACAATTTCTAACAGTACCAAAATTATGTGAATTTGGCCTTATCAGAAAGTTTAGGTCAAGGGCTTTAATTTGCAAAAAGAATCAACTCAAACGGAGTTATGAAACTCAAGTTATGAACAAACGAAGTTTGAATTTAAATCTGGCCTAATTTAAATTTTAAAATTTCAAAAACATGTTTAGGTTGCTTTACTGGATAGAGGAGATCAAGACGAAGAAGTGGGCGTTGGTTTCGTTGGATTTGGACTAACGAGTAAAAAGTAGTGAGGGTTTGAAAATTAGGGACTAATCTGTAAATAAAATCATCACAGATGGGCCCCTGGCAGAAAATAAAAAGAAAAAGAAAATAAAATAAAATGTGAATGTTCGTTAGCGAACGCTAACTAATGAATTTGCTCGCTGTGAAGAGGTAAACTGCGAGCGTTCGCTATTTAACAAGTACCGGTTCGGAAATAAAAAAACGACTAGATCTAATACTAGCCATCTATCCTAGATCGAACGGACGAGGGTGAACGGTGGCTTACCGCGGCGGCGGGTCATCGGCGGCGAGGAAGAATGCCGGCGGCGGCATCGGGTCCGAACAACGAGGTGACTCCGGTGGTCATCGAGGCCGACAAAGCGGTCAGGGAGAGGCGGCGCAGCGCGGCGGAGTCGATGGTGGCGACGGCGGTGGTCGTCGGCAGCGAGAGTGGCGGCTCAGGGCGGTGGAGCTTGGCAGATCTCGCCGGCGGTGGCGAGGCACGAGATGCGACGCAAGGGAAGAGAAGAGGGGACCGGGGCCGGCCTTATAAAGGAGGGGGTGACGGTGGCGTGGAGGAGGGGCAAGGGAGAGGCGGCGAGGAGGAGTCCGCGACAGGGACGACTCGGACGCCGAGGCGGCGGCGGCGTCGTGCAGGCATCGGCCTCCTGCGCGAGGTCGAGGATGGCGCGGCTGGGCTGGGGTTGGCGTGGCCCAGTTGGCCCCAGGAATTTTTTTTAAACAACGCCAAGAAAAAAAAGAAAAACCTTAAATGAATAAAAAAATATAGGCATATAATATATCAAAATTTTCAGAAAAATATTTCCTACAAGCTAAACATTTTTCTAGAGTCAAATAAAATCCACACAAATTGAGATAATTCAAAGAGTGCTACTGGTCTAATAAAATCTAATAAAAATCATTTTAAAAATACCTAAATGATTTCAAATTTATTTTCTCCAATTTTCTATTATACGGAATCATGTGACCCTATTTTCCATATATTTTATTTTTGGAGAGAAATAGTTTGAATAAAACCCCAAATAACTCCAAATTGAAAATAATTTCAAAAGGATTTTAATTTGATCCTTTTAAACTTCCAACTCATATTTCACCTGTTTTGAAGAAGTCATTTTATCTTCTCTCATGAAAATTATTGAGTTGCATGAAGTTTATGAGTTGAAACATTTCCAAATGAAATTCAAATATTTTCAAATACCCTTTCATTTAATTAAATGGAAGAAGTCATATCATCTTCGCTCAAGGGTTTTGTATTTGAAAAGAATTTGAATTCATGGAGATCATAAAGCAAAGATGAAAGTTTGGGAAAGTCCTTTTATTCCCTCTCATTTAACTTTCAAAAGTTTCGAATATCACTCACTTTCAGTCAATCAATCACACAACAATCAAACAAACAATCAATCTATCTATTTATTATAACATTCCAAAATTTAGAATTTTGGGATTATACACCTAGTCGATGTGAGACTATCTTCTCCCTTTTTGTCTTCTCCACAACCACCATTCTATTCCACCATAGTGCTATATCCATGGCTCACGCTCATATATTGCGTGAAGATTGAAAAAGTTTGAGAACATCAAAAGTATGTAACAATTTCTTGGCTTGTCATCGAGGTTGTGCATGATTTAAATATTTTATGTGGTGAAGATAGAGCATAGCCAGACTATATGATTTTTTAGGGATAACTTTCTTTGGCCATGTTATTTTGAGAAGACATGATTGCTTAGTTACTATGCTTGAAGTATTATTATTTTTATGTCAATAATAAACTTTTATCTTGAATCTTATGGATCTGAACATTCATGCCATAATAAAGAAAAATTACATTGAGAAATATGTTAGAAAGCATTCCACATCATTTACCTACTCGAGGACGAGCAGGAATTAAGCTTGGAGATGCTTGACACGTCTCCAACGTATCTATAATTTTTGATTGCTCCATGCTATTATATTATCTATTTTGGATGTCAATGGGCTTTATTTTACACTTCTATATCAGTTTTGGGACTAACCACTACTAGGAAAAGGGCTATAGATAGAATTGACACTAATGGCGCACCAAACATGTGGTGCGCCATTACTATATACTAATGGCGCACCATGTGTTGGTGCGCCATTAGTGTGCAAATACTAATGGCGCACCACATCCACGGTGAGCCATTAGTAAAAAAAAATTAAATTTTTTCAAAACTACTAATGGCGCACCATGTGTTGGTGCGCCATTAGTGTGCAAATACTAATGGCGCACCACATCCACGGTGCGCCATTAGTAACTTGGCCACCACTTCCACCGAATGCACCCCCCCTGTGGACCGCCTTTTCAGTTTAAAAAAATAAAAAAATGATGGAAATGTCAAAAAATAAAAGAAAATAAGTTCCCCATGTGATATGTGGTCTAGTTGTTGTGAAAATTTACAAATATGAATTTTGACTTCATTTGCGAAATCTCTCGAGAATTTGTAACATGGGCATAACTTTTGTGTATGAACTCGGATGAAAAAGTTTTTTATATGAAAAATCATCTACTCGAAAAGTTACATCCGAATTTAACCGGGGGAACCCTGTTAAACATTTTAAAAATCCTCAAAAACCTAACAGAAAAAAAGATACAGGGCTTTTAAGATCTGGAGAGGTAAAAAAATTCAAAAAAATTCAAACTTACTAATGGCGCACCTATCCATGGTGCGCCATTACTATCTTCCCGCCTTCAAAATTCAAAATAAGTCAAAAAAATAAAAATAAAAGTTACTAATGACGCACCTGCCCATGGTGCGCCATTAGTATCTTCCCGCCTTCAAAATTCAAAATAAATCAAAAAAATAAAAAAAAGTTAGTAATGGCGCACCTGCCCACGGTGCGCCATTACTATGCCATATATATGGCTGGGCGTGGTCCTCTCCTCCTTACCTCTTCATTCTTCTCCTCCACTCCACCTCTCCTCCACTCCATCTCCTCCTCTCCTCCACTCCATCTTCCCTTCTCTCCTCCACCATACTACCCTCCTCCTCTCCGGCGACCTCCTCCTCCCTCCTCTCCTCCCCTCCCCTCCCCTCACGGTTTCTCCTCCCTCCTCTCCGGTGAGCTCCTCCTCCCTCATCTCCTCCCATCCCCTCATGGTTTCTCCTTCCTCCTCTCTGATGCTCTGGTGAACTCCTCTCTGGCGACCTCCTCCTCCTCCTCTCCGGCGATGTAGGCGAGCGCCTCTCCGATGACCTCCTCCTCCTCCTCTCCGGCGAACTCCTCTCCGGCAAAAGAACATGGCAAAAGAACGTACAAGATCCAAAAACAGGAACAAAATTTGAAATAATATCATGACAAAAAATGAGAAAAAAAACGAGCAAAAAATGGGCCAAAAAATCACTATCTAGATCCAAATTCAAAATTCAAAAATAGCAATGGCGCACGGTGGGGGTTAGACGGTGCGCCACTACTATTTTCCCGCCTTCAAAATTCAAAAATACTACTGGCGCACCAGTGGCCTATACTAATGGCGCACCAGTGGCCTATACTAATGGCGCACCGTGGCCTATACTAATGGCGCACCAGTGGTGTGCCATTAGTAAAAAATACTAGTGGCGTGATACTAATGGCGCACCAGTGATGTGCCATTAGTAGGCAAAACTGGTGCGCCATTAGTAGCCCTTTTCCTCGTAGTGAACCTACTAACCGGAGGCCCAGCCCAAATTGCTGTTTTTGCCTATTTTAGGGCTTTGAAGAAAAGGAATATCAAACAGAGTCCAAACGGAATGAAACCTTCGGGAACGTGATTTTCTCAACAAACGTGATCCAGGAGACTTGGAGTGGCCATCAAGAAACAAGGTAGGAAGGCACGAGGCAGGGGGGGCGCCCTCCACCCTCGTTGGTCCTCTGTTGCTCCACCGACGTACTTCCTCCTTCTATATATATCCACGTACCCCCCAAACATCCAGGAGCACCACGAAAACCTAATTCCACCGCCGCAACCTTCTGTACTCGAGAGATCCCATCTTGGGGCCTTTTTCAGAGGTCCACTAGAGGGGGCATTGATCACGGAGGGCCTCTACATCAACTCCATGGCCTCCCTGATGATGTGTGAGTAGTTTACTTTAGACCTAAGGGTCCATAGTTATTAGCTAGATGGCTTCCTCTCTCTCTTTGGATCTCAATACAAAGTTCTCCTCGATTCTCTTGGAAATCTATTCGATGTAATCTTCTTTTGCAGTGTGTTTGTCGAGATCTGATGAATTGTGGGTTTATGATCCAGATTGTCTATGAACAATATTTGATTCTCCTCTAAATTATTTCATGTATGATTGGTTTATCTTTTGCAAGTCTCTTCGAATAATCAGTTTGGTTTGGCTTACTAGATTGATCTTTCTTGCAATGGGAGAAGTGCTTAGCTTTGGGTTCAATCTTGCGGTGTTCAATCCCAGTGATAGAAAGGGAACCGATACGTATTGTATTGTTGCCATCGAGGATAAAAAGATGGGGTTTATATCATATTGCATGAGTTTGTCCCTCTACATCATGTCATCTTCCTTAAAGTGTTACTCTGTTCTCTTGAACTTAATACTCTAGATGCATGCTGGATAGCGGTCGATGTGTGGAGTAATAGTAGTAGATGCAGGCATGAGTCGGTCTACTTGTCTCGGACGTGATTCCTATATACATGATCATACCTAGATATTCTCATAACTATGCTCAATTCTATCAATTGCTCGACAGTAATTCATTTACCCACCGTAATACTTATGCTCTTGAGAGAAGCCACTAGTGAAACCTATGGCCCCCGGGTCTATCTTTCATCATATTAATCTTCCAATACTTAGTTATTTCTTTTGCCTTTGTTTCACTATGCATCTTTATTTCTGTTTATCATAAAAATACCAAGAATATTATCTTATCATATCTATCAGATCTCACTCACGTAAGTGACCGAGAAGGGCTTGACAACCCCTTTATCACGTTGGTTGCGAGGTTCTTATTTGTTTGTGTGGGTGCGTGGGACTTGAGCGTGATCTCCTACTGGATTGATAAAGCGTGACCTATTGAGCACTGCGTTGGTTTTCCCTTGAAGAGGAAAGGGTGATGCAGTAAAGCAGTGTAAGTATTTCCCTCCTTTTTTGACAACCAAGGTATCAATCCAGTAGGAGACCACGCGCGAGTCACGTCGTACCTACACAAACAAATAAGAACCTCGCAACCAACGCGATAAAGGGGTTGCCAATCCCTTCATGACCACTTGCAAGAGTGAGATCTGATAGAGATGATAATAATAAGATAAATATTTTTGGTATTTTTATGATATAGATTGAAAGTAAAGATTGCAAAATAAAATAGATGGGAAACTTGTATGATGGAAAATAGACCCGGGGTCCATAGGTTTCACTAGTGGCTTCTCTCAAGATAGCATAAGTATTACGGTGGGTGAACAAATTACTGTCGAGCAATTGATAGAAAAGCGAATAATTATGAGAATATCTAGGCATGATCATGTATATAGGCATCACGTCTGTGACAAGTAGACCAAAACAATTCTGCATCTACTACTATTACTCCACACATCGACCGCTATCCAGCATGCATCTAGAGTATTAAGTTCATAAGAACAGAGTAACGCCTTAAGAAAGATGACATGATCTAGAGGGATAAACTCATGCAATATGATGTAAACCCCATCTTTTTATCCTCGATGGCAACAATACAATACGCGTCATTTTGCTTTCTGTCACTGGGATCGAGCACCGCAAGATTGAACCCAAAGCTAAGCACTTCTCCCATTGCAAGAAAGATCAATCTAGTAGGCCAAACCAAACTGATAATTCGAAGAGACTTGCAAAGATAAACCAATCATACATAAAAGAATTCAGAGACGATTCAAATATTGTTCATAGATAAACTTGATCATAAACCCACAATTCATCAGATCTCGACAAACACACCGCAAAAGAAGGTTACATCGAATAGATCTTCAAGAGAATCGAGGAGAACTTTGTATTGAGATCCAAAGAGAGAGAAGAAGCCACCTAGCTACTAGCTATGGACCTGAAGGTCTGACGTAAACTACTACACATCATCGGGGCCATGGAGTTGATGTAGAGGCCCTCCGTGATCAATGCCCCCTCCGATGGAGCTCCAGAAAAGGCCCCAAGATGGGATCTCTTGGGTACAGAAGGTTGCGGTGGTGGAATTAGGTTTTCGTGGTGCTCCTGGATGTTTGCGAGGTACGTCGATATGTATAGGAAGAAGAAGTAGGTCGGTGGAGCAACGAGGGGCCACGAGGGTGGAGGGTGCGCCCCCTGCCTCGTGGCCGCCTCGTTGATTGCTTGACGTCCACTCCAAGTCCCCTGGATCACGTTTGTTCCAAAAATCATGCTCCCGAATGTTTAATTCCGTTTGGACTCCGTTTGATATTCCTTTTCTATGAAACACTAAAATAGGCAAAAAAACAACAATTTGGGATTGGCCTCCGGTTAATAGGTTTGTCCCAAAAATAATATAAAAGTGTAAAATAAAGCCCATTAACATCCAAAATAGATAATATAATAGCATGGAGCAATCAAAAATTATAAATACGTTGGAGACGTATCAGTGAGCATCATGAAATTGATGATGGAGGAAGGTCGATGATGGCGACGGCGACGGATTCCCCTCTCCGGAGCCCCGAACGGACTCCAGATCAGCCCTCCCGAGAGAGATTAGGGCTTGGCGGCGGCTCCGTATCATAAAATGTGATGAATCCTTCTCTCTTATTTTTTCCTCCCCGAATATGAATATATGGAGTTGGAGTTGAGGTCGGTGGAGCACCAGGGGGTCCACGAGGCAGGGGGCGCGCCCAGGGGGTAGGCGCGCCTCCCACCCTCGTGGACAGGGTGTGGGCCCCTGTCCTTGATTCTTTCGCTAGTATTTTTTATATATTCCAAAAATATTCTCCGTTGATTTTCAGGTCATTCCAAGAACTTATATTTCTGCACAAAAATAACACCATGGCAATTCTGCTGAAAACAGCGTTAGTCCGGGTTAGTTCCATTCAAATCATGCAAGTTATAGTCGAAAACAAGGGCAAAAGTGTTTGGAAAAGTAGATACGTTGGAGATGTATCAGTTAACACAATAAACGACGCATTTGTGGTTGACTATTGCCACACATTCCCTTGAAATATCTGTCCATTCCTTGTAAAAAGCATGAGAATTTACTAAATAGCACGAGCATCGTTTTCCAGACCATTCTTGGGCACCTTTTCATGCACCGATTGTTCGAATTTGAATTATGTGCATTAATGCCTAGAAAATGCACATAATCCCCTATATATGGTAAATGAGCCCGGAAAAATGTCAAATTTGAACATGTTGTATTGGAGGGGGTATGTTGATCATTGGAAAACAACTGAATGGTAAACTAGGTCAAAAATTTGGATTCCCTTCAATCTTGGTGATTTCCCTCTCGAAAGCATGGAACTTCCTCGGTGATGGTTCGATTTATGAAGGGCGTGCATGAAGACATAAACCAAACCTTCTCAGCTTCTTACCAGGGCACGGTGAGGCCATACCATAGCACCATGCCAGGCGTCATGTTTTTCAAGCACATATTTCATTTTTTTCTATAGTTGATAACCCAGTAAATGACGCGTTTGTGGTTGACTATTGCCACGAATTTCCTTGAAATCTCTGCCCATTCCTTGTAAAAGGCATGAGAACTTACTAAATACCATGAGTATGGTTTTTCAGACCGTTCTTTTGCACCTTTTCATGCACCAATTGTTCGAATTTGAATTATGTGTCTTAATTCCTAGAAAATGCACATAATCCCCTAAATATGGTAAATGAGCCCAGTAAGATGCCAAATTTGAACACGTTCCATTCAAGGGGGTATGTTGATAGTAGAAAAAACTGAATGACAAAGTAGGTGTCATGTTTTTCAAGCATGTATTTCATTTTTCTACAGTTGAAAAACCAATAAACGACGTGTTTGTGGTTGACTATTGCCACACATTTCCATGAAATCTCTGCCCATTCCTTGTAAAAGGCATGATAATTTACTAAATGGCACGATCATGGTTTTACAGACCGTTCTCGTGCACTTTTTCATGCACCGATTGTTTGAATTTGAATTATGTACATTAATGCCTAGAAAATGGACATGATCCCCTAGACAGTAACAAATTCTATTTACCAATTTATGCGCACTATATATTCTTCTGCCATATTCTGAAAAATAATACCTTTCCACCTTTTAAGCAGGATATTTTGGATGCATAATGAATGATCTGTATGTTACTAAAGCATACCAAATTTCACTGGAAGGACTTGAGCATGTCATAAACTTTGTTGATAATCTGACAGAGATAGCACAGCGTATGAACGCTGGATTTTGGATGGGATTAATTATACCTATGGTGCACACATTGAACAAGACCAATTATGTGCACAAAACGCTGGTACAAAGTCTTATTTTTATGTTGATGCTCATAAACTATATATATACATATATATCTTCAACGATATGTTACAATTGGTTTTTATTCTACATTTCAACAGAAATTGCCCGCTATAGCTGTTCCTGGATCGATTTCCTGGCGTGGTCGAATTACACTTGTGCCTGCTAATAACGCCAAAGTGATTGCAAGGTACCGCATTTCCCATAGAAATGGAACCATTCAAATTAACAAGTTCTCGCTTGTCGTGGCAATACATCTATATTGGAAAATTGGAGACATTGTTCTACTCATTCTCTAGCAAGGCAGAGGAGGGCTCCTCCTTTTCATTGATGAGATGTCGAATCGGCGTGATTAAGCTATTTCCAGCAGATAGTTGTGGTTGTTGGCCCTCATTCTCTTAAAATGTGCTAGCTGTTACTATGTTAAGATGTAGATATGGACCATATGGTTGTTGGCCCTCAGCCTCTTAAAATGTGATAGTTGTTACTATGTTAAGTATGTAGATATGGACCATATGTTTGTCAAAACCATGTTACGAAGATCCTCCTTTTGTCGATAGTGTAACCAATATATATATGTTACTCAAATGTTGTTAGCCAAGTTCATAAATTTTCATGAAAAGTATTTATATCGTACACAGTTCATTGAGTTTAAGCGTGGTGCCCGGTAGAGCGCGTAGAGTAGAGGACGCCCATGTTTTGGACATGCCGATCAGCACCAATGTCTAGGAGGCATTTGCATATTAATTGTTCATATTGCAAATTCACACACGTGTTAACCTAAGGAAACGTATGTGTAACTTACTAATCATCGCACACGGGTACTCGCAAACACATTGTGTGCGATACTCCTAGCCACCGTAAGCAACTAATTTGCAATTTTCAAAGTTTTTTGTACACACAGAATCGCAGATGAATTAACTGTAGTAATCGTCTGTGTTGTAATTTCTCATCGCAAACAGTTCATCCGAGTGGGTTGTTTGCCATGCACCACACATCTTGTTCACATGACTCGTTTGTGTTCTTTTGGATCATCACAAACAGTTCATCTATGTGAACTGTATGCGGCATATCACACACATCTTGTTGTGTTGAACTGTTTCTGTTGTGTTCCCTAATCGAAAACAGTTCGTCCGAGTGAACCGTATGTCATATATCAGACACACATTGATCTGACTAACCGTTTCTGTTGCGCTCCCTAGTAGCAAACAATTCATTTGAGCGAACTGTATGTCGTATGATACATCTCCCACATATCTATAATTTTTGATTGTTCCATGCTATTATATTATCTATTTTGGATGTTTAATGGGCTTTATTATGCACTTTTATATTACTAGCAAAAAGGGCCCGTGCGTTGCACCGGGTTGGATTGTCGATTTTTGGATCATGAATTTTGTACTTGAAAATTCCCGCCATCATGTCCTCCACCGACAGCTACTTCAGCTCCGCGCCGCCATCAAAGTGCAAGTTGATGTAGTCAAACTCCACATAGATTGGTCATATACTCACCGCAAAACCGTCATCAGAACTTTACTTATTTAATCTTTGCAAATAACAATGAAGCAATTGTGTATACCGATCAAAGGAACACCATTATGATAATGAACACTGCCCAGTCAATCTCAAAGAACAAATTTACATGTACACCAAGTTAAGAACAACATCGACAGGGTGCCCTTAGGAGCATGAAACAGTCGAATATGTGCAAAAAGATTTACAATATCTTCCTAATTTATCCAAGAACTTTGCAAACTAACCATATTAGTCTATCAAAAGTAGCACAACAAATGCAAGTGACGATCGTTGTAGTTGCATACCTAGAGTAAAAACCATAAAGCCTACATTTGGACAATCCCCTGGGTCCAAGCACAGATGACATATAATACAATTACTCATTTATTAAAGCTAATACAATTAAATCTTGAGCATGAACGTGCATCTTTGAAATGCATCAGTTTATAATCTGACCAAGTAAAGCAAATCAAAAAATAATGTATGTATCTTTCGAATCGGAACTGAAGTTTAGCAGACACCAAAACTTATAAATTATCGCGTGCCTCTTCATGTTGTGAGAAATAGAATATTTTTCTATTAAACCTAACCTCTCAAGAAACATATGGACTGAGTTATCCTATGAAAGCAAATACTTAAAGCATGAAGCATGTGAACACCTAAATGCAGCAAAGTGTGTCCCAAATCACATGACAAAGCATTAGTTTTGGTCACTGTATGTAATGCAAATAATCAATTCAATTGAAGTGGTCATGTTAAAATAATCTATA
Source organism: Triticum urartu (assembly GCF_003073215.2). Lineage (NCBI taxonomy): Eukaryota > Viridiplantae > Streptophyta > Magnoliopsida > Poales > Poaceae > Triticum > Triticum urartu. Next base: position 614,189,305 of record NC_053024.1, read on the forward strand.
TTCAGAGAGGCGAACAATCATCCAAAGAAAATGTGGTGTCAAACTCTGCAGCGATGGCTCTTTAAATGTGCTCCCTCTATTTGTGTATGCCTTCACTTACTTACAATATAGTTGTTTCTCCATTAATCAGTCAATTAATTACCAACAGACCAATACAAAGTGATCATGTCAGAGATCTGCCTGAATTTGGATGTCAACTATTAAGTTTCTACTAATATGCATCTCCTACTTTTAAGATATGAAATGCAACTGTATTTGCCATGTTTTGAGCAATTTCAGATCTTTCCTCCCTTCTACTCCAATGGATTGATGGCATCATTTGGACCCTTTAAAAAATGAAATGAACTTACTGAAAATCTGCAGCCTTATTGCTGTATAAAAGAACATTGTAATTCAGATCTTGTAAGCTCAAGTACAGCATGCATCCTTTAATTATTGGTCAGGAGCAGTTCCAAATTCTGATTACCATAAATAATCATATAGTGTATTGACATAAATCCAAGAAATCTTGGAAGATGATATTATGTTGAAGTGTTAAATGTATAAAATATTCAGAAACTACACACTTAATTCTGAGAGGTAGAAGGGGTAGATATACAATGAAGCTAATTTGAGACTTAGCGTGTGTAATAAAGAAATAGCACACAACATCCAAATCCTCTGCATGAGTAACATCAACTAATGTCATTGGCTAACACTCGGTCAATAAATATTAGCTCAGGTAAAAAAAGCTAAGGCCTTACGTAAACTTCAGTGTGAGCTGTCCTCAAAGTGACCTTATTGTCCGGTGGTTGACTCTCTGATGGAAGAAATGCATCCCAAATGAAACGATTTTGTGGTTCGCCACTTTAGGAGATGCAGATCAGACCTCCTTCCCTAGTTCCCTTTATTTGGCTCATAATCCTGTGAAGACTGTTTTTATTTTAGAGCAGGAAATTTAGGATAAGGATTACCTGCCTCCGTAGTGGATGCAAGAGTGTAGTTCATCCACTCCGCAGCCTCTCCGACCAAGACTGCCGCCTAATTTGCTTCAAATTTCTGCCCATACACAATCTTCAACCATCTTTAGACTCCCAATTGATTCACCATTTTTTTTAAAAATACATTGCGTAGTTCAAACTGAGGGGATTCAAGAAAAGCACCGATCCATTCTTGTTATTTTCGGGTGGAACACCCTTTTCATTAACTTAGGACTTTTAAGAGCTGCAATACTTGTAGAGTGAGTGAATCCCATAATACTGGACACTGGACTATTTCATTCCATAGCACGAAAAGTTCTAGCACGGCATAAAAAATCCTCCCCCCCTGACTGTAAAAGTGCCTGTCATCGATGATGTGTTGTTCCTAAATCGTTGAGTTATTTCCATTTTGTTTCTTTTATTTCAGCCTCTTGCAGAGTCATGCTGCCTCGTTGACATCTGATTCATGTGGTGCAAGAACATTACTGAATCTCAAGTGTGAATGAGTTACTCCCTTACGCTTCATATATCTCCAACCAAGTACACATAACTTTTTTTGAACGGTCAAGTACACATAACTGAACCCTGCCGACTCTATGACCATAATACTGATGCTCCATACACAAATTTCACTCGCAACCCGGTGATCAATCATGAAGAGACCATAGAATAATTCCATCTTCTTCTTAAGTACAGTCACAAGTCTGGACCATGGAGTGTGTGTTTCTCCACGGATAGCCCAAGGACTGAATTAAACAGACGAAACAGAAGCATTCTTATCAATCCGTCAATCAATAGCATTGTTGTCAAATTTTTACTAGATGTCTTGGCCATACCCTTAGGTGTCGATGACAGATTGACACTGTTCGCCTCCTTTATCGGCCACGATGGGAGATAACTAAGACCGCCCTCCATCGATTACAGTCTGGAGGGCCAGGTTGGGGACGCTCTGCTCCGTTTCGTTTGTAGCTTGTCCCGGAAGCTGAGATCCCTGAGCCACCACTGTTTACTTAAACCCTGGGAAGCTTCTCTCTTCTGCACTCTGACAAATACCATATTTCTTCATTGATTACTGTCAGCACAAAGTTTCATCTTGATTGATTTTGATTCAGAAAAACCATTTGTTATTGTTGCTGCATACACTCCGAAGCAGGACATCAGCCTGATGAATCCCGAATGCCATAAGCATTGGTTCACAAAGTTTTTTTTGCGAATACGCAAAAGACTTGCATATCATTGCATTGATAGAAGGAATAGATTGTAGCAATTACAGACGTTAGCTCGCAAGCACTATTGTACTAACACGACAACCGGGTGAGCGAGACACACAAACGCAGCCAAGCAAAGGGGCGCGCAGCCCTACGAATCTATTCTAAATCTGGCCAATGAGTTACATTAAGCATTGGTTCAGAAAGTTAACTCATGCAAAGAAAAGTAATACATAGTGTTGTATGCACAGGTTCAGGAAGTTACCTCATAAATCTAAGTAATAATTGATGTTGTATGCATAGCTTCAGAAAGTTAACTCATATCTTCAAAAGAGAGAGACCATGCGAATAGCTAGCGGTGCTAGGCTCGTTGACAAGCAAGTTGGCTTGAGGAGATTGTACGGGGTTTGGCAGAAGAGGGCCATGGAGTGGAGCTCAGGGCCGTATCGATCTAGACCGAAGCAGAGCAGGTCAAGGCAGAGCACCGGTCGTCAGGCAAAGTTGAAGTAGAGCCGATTGAAACGGGGGACAGAGCATCGGTATGGAGGACGGAGGCCACTGAGGGAGGCTCGACGTACAGCCCAGCGCCGCCGCCTTGCTCTGTCGTTGTCTTCCTCACGGTGGGAGGGGCGGCGACCCGGTCGTGGCGTCTAGCCGAGGGTCGAGGGGGCCTGTGGAAGGTGAGGTGACGGCACCCGGGCGGTGGGAGGTGGGGGAGGGGGGAGTAACAGAGGGCTTGAGAGGCCACTGATAGCCACCTGGCGTGGATTCCTCGCCGACGGCTCGTCCGCCTACGATCCAATCTCTCTCTCTCTCTCTCTTGATTTGAGCAACGACTTTGATTCCAATCTAGCAGCGAGGTGAGAAGCAGCGGCGGCGGCTTCGTGCGTGCGGAGGAAGAAGGAATCGGATGGATGTGTGACGATGATTTTGGTTGCTCCTAATATGTAACTTGGTGGAGGCGATATCCCTCGTGGTTCTCAGGAGGAGTCGTGCCCCATCTCTCCTTGTTTGTTTTTTTCATACCGTGTGTCTATTTATTCTCCTGCAAATCACTTATTATTAGACTGCGGGTTGATTCCCCAAAAACAGAAGGATTTTTTTGCAAAAACGCCGCGACGGTGAACCCGGAGACTCAATCCATGCTTTATTATTAGGGAGAGATTTTTGGGACTAACCTATTAACCGAAGGCCCAGTGGAAATTGCTTTTTTTGCCTATTTTAGTGTTTCACAGAAAAGGAATATCAAACGACATCCAAACGGAATGGAACCTTCGCGAAGATCTTTTTTGGAACAAACGCAATCCAGCAGACTTGGAGTGGAGGTCAAGGAAGCAACAAGGCGGCCACGAGGTAGGGTAACGCGCCCAGGGGGGCAGGCATGCCCCCACCCTCGTGGGCCCCTCGTAGCTCCACCGACCTACTTCTTTCGCCTATATATACTCTTGTACCCTGAAAACATCCAGGGGATCCACGAAACCATTTATCCACCGCCGCAACCTTCTATACCCGTGAGATCCCTTCTGGGGACCTTTTCCGGCGATCTACCAGAGGGGGATTCGATCACGGAGGGATTCTACATCAACACCATAGCCTCTCCGATGATGTGTGAGTAGTTTACCATAGACCTTCGGGTCCATAGTTATTAGCTAGATGACTTCTTCTCTCTCTCTTTGGTTCTCAATACAAAGTTCTCCTCGATGTTCTTGAAGATCTATTCGATGTAATACTTTTTGCGGCATGTTTGCCAAGATCCGATGAATTGTGGGTTTATGATCAAGATTATCTATGAACAATATTTGATTCTTCTCTGAATTCTTATATGCACGATTTGATATCTTTGCATGTCTCTTTGAATTATCAGTTTGGTTTGGCCTACTAGATTGATCTTTCTTGCAATGAGAGAAGTGCTTAGCTTTGGGTTCAATCTTGTGGTGTCCTTTCCCAGTGACAGTAAGGGCAGCAAGGCACGCATTATATTGGTGCCATTGAGGATAACAAGATAGTGTTTATATCATATTGCTTGAGTTTATCCCTCCACATCATGTCATCTTGCCTAATGCATTACTCTGTTCTTATGAACTTAATACTCTAGATGCATGCTGGATAGCTGTCGATGTGTGGAGTAATAGTAGTAGATATAGGATCGTTTCGGTCTACTTGACACGAATGTGATGCCTATGTTTATGATCATGCCTAGATATTCTCGTAACTATGCGCTTTTCTATCAATTGCTCGGCAGTAATTTGTTCACCCACCGTAATATATGCTATCTTGAGAGAAGCCACTAGTGAAACCTATGGCCCCCGGGTCTACTTTATATCATATAAGTTTCCATTCTATTGATACGTCTCCGTCGTATCTACTTTTCCAAACACTTTTGCCCTTGTTTTGGACTCTAACTTGCATGATTTGAATGGAACTAACCCAGACCGACGTTGTTTTCAGCAGAATTGCCATGGTGTAATTTATGTGCAGAAACAAACATTCTCGGAATGACCTGAAACTTCACGGAGCAAATTTTTGGAAAATATAAAAAATACCTGCAAAAGATGAAAGCCCAGGACCCACCACCTGTCCACGAGGGTGGGGGCGCGCCTGCCGCCCTCGGGCGTGCCCCCTACCTCGTGGGCCCCCTGGAGCTGCTCCGACTCCAACTCCAACTCTATATATCGTGTTTCGGGGAGAAAAAATCAGAGAGAAGAATTCATCATGTTTTGCGATACGGAGCCGCCGCCAAGCCCTAAAACCTCTCGGGAGGGCTGATTTGGAGTCCCTTCGGGGCTCCGGAGAGGGGAATCCGTCGCCATCGTCATCATCAACCATCCTCCATCACCAATTTCATGATGCTCACCGCTGTGCGTGAGTAATTCCATCGTAGGCTTGCTGGACGGTGATGGGTTGGATGAGATTTATCATGTAATCACTACAAAAAAAAGACACATCTGTGATATTTTGGGCCGAACGAAATTTTTTTCTGTCATACATATGACACTTCTATGACGATAATTGTGACAAAACCCGGTATCATCATAGATGTGGTGGGCTCCTACTTCTATGACAAAAAATCATGACAGAAAATGGGCTTTCCGTCCTGGGCGGGCCAGAGACCCAGCTGCATGACATTCTTTGGTCCGTCCATGACGGAAAAACCGTGGTAGAAGCGAGGGGGAGGAAAATCTCGGGGAGTTCCCGGTTACGGTGGGAGGTCGGGGGCCGAGCGATGCTCGTTTCTCTCGTACACGTACGCGTGTGTGTGCGAGGCGTTGGCTCTAACTGAACTCGAGCGAGGCGTTGGGCTCTAACTGAACACGAGCGATTGCACTGCAGGCTATGCATTACTGAACCCGAGCGATCGATCGATGGCTGTTAAATGAACCCGATCGAGCGATTCCTTCGCTACTGCTGCTAACTGAAGCCGATCGATGCTGCCTCTGGGATGAACAGTGAGCGTTGTGGGGGGTTTGGATGAACAGTGAGCGGTGGCGTTGCCTCTGGATGAACAGGACCCCGTGGTGTGGTGGAGGGCTGGATGAACAGTAGACGGTGGAGGGGTGCCCGTGGAGGGGTGGTTGAACATTAGCCGGTGGAGTAGCGCGCGGTGGAGGCTGGATGAACGGGAGCCCGTGGAGGCTAGAGGAGGTCGACGATGGAGATGAACAGTATCCCGTGGAGTCCCGTTTTGTGGTACGCCACACCCCTCCCGATGAACAGGACCCCCGTTTCGACCGTAGCGCTCCAACACAAGTCCGTTTCATCCGTTTTGCGGTACGCCACACCCCTCCCAATCAACAGGACCCCCGTTTCGACCGTAGGAGGTCCGTTTCGTCCTTTTGCGGTACGCCACACCCCTCCCGATCAACAGGACCCCCGTTTCGACCTTAGGAGGTCCGTTTCCTCCATTTTGCGGTACGCTAGACCCCTCCCGATCAACAGGACCCCGTTCCAAACGTAGGAGGTCCGTTTCCTCCGTTGTGCGGTACGCCAGGCCTCGTTTCCATCGCCTGTTCTGTCCAAGTCCTCCCGATGAACACGACCACGCATTCCGTTCTGACCCAGCCGGTTGGCTCGCACGCATTCCGTTGCCTCGCGATGAACACGATGCATTCCCTTGCCTCCCCATGAACACGATGACGACGCTGTTTCTCCATCCCGACCCAGCCATGTACACGAGCCCTGACCGTACATATGCGGGAGTAGGCGTTCGAGACCCCGCCTGTATGTACACATACATGGCCGTATTTTCTTTCTTGCACCCTGGCTGCTGTACGTACGTGTACATGCTACGTGCGCGCCTCTACTACGACACATACGCGCCTCTACTACGACATGTGCGCGCCTCTACATCCACCAGTATATATGTACATACACGTTCGTGACCAGAATGACAACGCTACGTACGCTTCGACCAGGTGGGTCCCGACTGTCAGGCACTTCCTTGCCTGCGAAGATGTAGCTGGTGGGTCCCAGCAATCAGGGGGGCGAATCGTTTTTTTTGCCTGGACGCATTTCCTTGCGTGCAAAGATGTAGCTGGTGGGTCCCAGCAGTCAGGGGGAAACGTTTTTTCGTGAAATACAGTGGCCCGTCCGGTGGGTCCCAGCTGTCAGGTGGAGGAATCATTATTTTCCGCGTAATAAGGAGGCACTTCCTTGCTGCGGCCGTGGACCAAGCTTTCAGCATCTCCACGTACAGTGCACGTCCGATGGAAGTCGTTCCTTGACCATGTTGGCCACGCCGCGCCGAGAGCACTAGGGAGGTGGACGACGGCGAGGCCTAGGAAGGGGACGACGGGGAGCCGGGGAAGACACGGCGGTGGAAGCCCGCGCGGAGAGGAGTACGAGGGTTCACTGGTTCAGCTGCGGTGTGAGGCTGCCGTCGCCGCAGGGCCTGGCCTGCGGTGGGAATAGTAGGGGGCGGTGAGGCCTCCGCGGCAGCACCGCCGGCCACGGGAGGCAGGAGCATGCGGCACGACCGGCGCTGCTTTGGGCGGCTGGTGCAAGAAGACCAGAGGTTGAAGAAGCACTATGGCCGTTGGATGGACATCGTACGGTCACTGGAGCTAGAATCGTTCATATTGACGAAAGTTGACAAAGGCCCCCGTCCCAGTCAACTTAGTAGGCTCACAAGTCAGTCTCCCACCATGGTGGGTCCCAGCTAGCAGGGGGAGTATTCATTTTTTGTGTGTAATAAGGAGGAACTTCCGGTGGGTCTGAGCTGACAGCAGGGGGAACGTTTTTTCATGAAATACGCTGTCCTGTCCGGTGGGTCCCAGCAGTCAGGGGGAAAATGATTTTTTCATGAAATAAGGTGGCCCGTCCGGTGGGTCCCTGCTGTCAGGTGGAGGAATAATTATTTTGCACGTAATAAGGAGGCACTTCCTTGTGGCCGCCTGGATCCAGGTGTCAGCCTCTCCACGTACAGTACTCTTTCGATGGAAGTCGGTCGTTGACCACGTTGACCACGCCGCGCCGAGAGCACCAGGGCGGTGGTCTGGACGATGGCTAGGCCTAGGAAGGGGACGACGCGGAGCCAGGGAAGACGCAACAGTGGAAGCCCACGCGGAGAGGAGTACGAGGGTTCACTGGTTCGGCTGCGGTGTGAGGCTGTCGTCGCTGCAGAATAACAGGGGGTGTGGGTGAGTAGAGGGATGGCCTGGCCTGCGGTGGGAGTAGGATGGGGCGGTGAGGCCTTCGCTGCATCACAGCCGGCCATGGGAGGCAGGAGCATGAGACATGACCAGCGCTGCTTCGGGCGGCTGGAGCAAGAAGACCAGAGGTTGAAGAAGCACTACGACCGTTGGACGGACATCGTACGATCACTGCAGCTAGAATCGTTTATATTGACTAAGTTGACAAAGCCCTTGGTACGCGTCAACTTAGTAGGCCCACAGCTCGGATTTGGCAGAGAACATATACCCCATTTGCGATTTGTAAGAATGTACAGCCCATTTTTTAATTCTAATGGAATTTACTACAACCCATTTACAGTTTCTTAAAAGTACAGCCCAACTTCTAGCTAGAACAACGATTAATAATTTCAAACAACCGCTCAAAACAGAATTAAAAAAAATTCCCACATTTTGATGGGATCCGAAATATTTTTATCCGAAATTTCTAGTCAGGTTAAATATAATTTCAAAATAAAGTTGTATTACGTTAAAATCCAACGAAATATTGCGCATGCAACAAGTAATGAAATTATAATTTTCAAATTCCAAAAATAATATATTTTTCAAACTAATTACATGTTTGGTGCATAGTAACTGTACAGTTATTATAATTACATCCCATTTATTATTTCTTAAAGTCCATTTTCTTGTTAAGCCTAATGCATACCTCCTAGGAAAGTTTGCAGCCCAGCAGGGCGGATATTGTGTACAACTATCGGCCCAGTTGCATTGCTGATGTTGAAAAAAAGGCATGTGTAGTACAGTACAACCTAACATGGTTACTCAGCCCACATTTAGTGACACCGGAAAGGCCCAAACAAGGCTTCTATACAACTTTTCGAAGTCACTGAACTCAATTAATAACTTAAGAAAAAAGTTAGATTGTAGTGGAACCTAATTAAAAGATGTAACGAGCAAATAAATAATTCAATAGGTCCCACTTGTGCGCGTGCGCGTGTGTGTGCGTGTGTGTGAGAGAGATAGAGAGAGACCCATCGGTCGATGCTCGTAAATACATCTTTCAGCCATATGCATTGCTGATGCTCAGTAAAAACTTATATAGTTGACACAATCATATAGAACATCATAGCACACTGAACTTGCATACAAAAATTTCACGCAGGCGGCACAATCAGGATGGAAGCAGTGGATCGCTACGGGAAGGGCTATGTTGAAACCAACGAAGTCGTAAATAACGGTTCATCGTCTTTATCAATGACGGGGAAATATCTTGAATTTTGTGCAAAGAAAACAGACAGACAACACAATAAGTTCTGCTAGCACATTAAGTTGATGTACAACCCTTCCTAAAAAAAGTTCAGGTACAAAATTAGAACATGTCACAATCAAATGTACTGGCATATCAGTGCTTCACACCCATAGCTCGTATTTAACTAGTATCTGACAAGATTCAGTTGTTACCTCAAATTAGAGCACATCCAGGCAGCCAGCCCTGCCTCTTCTCCCAAAGAAGCAGTGGCCTCCGCCGTGCGATGGAGTAGGCCCTGTGCCATCCATCGTTCCGAGCAACACGGGGAAAGTCTGACGTTGACTCCTGTAATGGACGTTGTCGGTGTCAAAACCGGCGGATCTCGGGTAGGGGGTCCTGAACTGTGCGTCTAAGGCGGATGGTAACAGGAGGCAGGGGACACGATGTTTTACCCAGGTTCGGGCCCTCTTGATGGAGGTAAAACCCTATGTCCTGCTTGATTTATTCTTGATGATATGGGTATTACAAGAGTTGATCTACCACGAGATCGAAGAGGCTAAACCCTAGAAGTTAGCCTATGGTATGATTGTATGTTGTCCTACGGACTAAAACCCTCAGGTTTATATAGACACCGGAGAGGGTTAGGGTTACCCAAGGTCGGTTACAAAGGAGGAGATATCCATATCCGTACTGCCTAGCTTGCCTTCCACGCCAAGTAGAGTCCCATCCGGACACGGGACGAAGTCTTCAATCTTGTATCTTCATAGTCTAACAGTCCGGCCAAAGGATATAGTCCAGCTGTCCGGAGACCCCCTAATCCAGGACTCCCTCAGTAGCCCCTGAACCAGGCTTCAATGACGATGAGTTTGGCACAGTGTTGTCTTCGGCATTGCATGGCGGGTTCCTCCTCCGAACACATCATAGAAGAGTTTGAATACCAGGATAGTGTCCGACCCTGCAAAATAAATTCCACATACCACCGTAGAGAGAATAATATTTCCACAAATCTTAATCTGTTGACACGCTTTGGCAACATGACATCAGTCCATGGCCCGGTGATTATTCGAACTGTTTTTCTTCAACCAGCTCCACACATAACGCGAGGCGGTTTCTTCACTCGTCTTGTCAAAGCAGAGATCGTGTTCCCCCTAATTACGGGATTCTCATCAATACGGTCGTGGGTAACCCAACCGTGCCTAGGACTCCTAGATTTTAGGCAAGTCCCAAACGGCCACTAGGAGGATGCTTGATATTCACCCTCTTTATAAAGGGACAAGTCTTTTACTTTTTCCCTCCCGTGCTCAATCGAATCCTTCCCCCGCCTCGAGTTCTAACACCCAAAGCCCAGGTCAGGTGCTTCAGACCTTCAATCATGTCTGGATCTAGCCTTCAAGGCCGGTGGATGCCCTCCTCCATTATGGAAGAGGATATCAAGAAGTTGAGGGAGGCCAGATACCTGACCACCGAGGTTTTGCATCGGCTGCCTGCCCGAGGGCAGGTTGTCCCTACTCCGAACCCAATGAGAACGTTGTGTTCATCTCCCACTTCCTCCGAGGTCTAGGCCTCACTCTGCATCCCTTCGTTAGGGGTTTGATGTTCTATTACGGGCTAGATTTCCACGATCTAGCCCCGGACTCCTTTCTCCACATCTCAGCATATATTGTCGTATGTGAGGCCTTCCTCCGCATTACCCCTCACTTCGGCCTGTGGTTCAAGACCTTTGACGTGAAGCCGAAGATGGTCGAGGGGCAGCATGTAGCGTGCGGAGGCGCATTAATAAGCAAGATCGCTGGAGCTCCATGGCCAAAGGGTTCCTTTCTAGAGGTGTCCGGATTATGGCAACGGGAGTGGTTTTACATCACAGCTCCCAGAAGTGCCAAGTGGGTGGCTGCCCCTGCTTTCCGCTCGGGCCCTCCACCGCATCTGATGTCATGTATCAGCAAAGGGATGAGCTGGGGTCCAGCCAAGGACGTGCCTATATTGCAAAGCCGTATTCAAGATCTCTTCGAAGGATATTTCAGTCTGGTTACGGTGGTGCAAGTCATGCTGGTTCGTCGAGTCCAGCCTTGCAAATGTCGGCCCCTCCGCATGTGGGAGTTCAACCCAGAAGGACCGCGCACTATTCAGAATTTCCTCGGCCTGATGCACGAGGAGATGTATAAATCATTCTTCGGACCCCAAATAGAGTGTCCAGATACTACCGAGGACGTGGGCCTGAGCAGCAACCGCACCGCCGACCAAGTAAGTAATCCTCAAGCTGAACACACCGTCTTTCATTTATCATGACGTCATTCTGAGAAATCACTCTTTGACCAGGACTGGCTAACAAAGGCTAAGATGATTCGGTGTTTGCCCCCCTTCCTGAGGGTTTGGACAATCCGGTACTGGAAAAGATGCTCGAGCTAGCACCTTGCCCGGAGCCCTCAAAGGAAGATAAAGGGGGGAATAATGAGGGCGAAAGCGGGCCCCCATCGCTACCAATTCCAACCGAGGGAATGAGCGCCTCCGTGAAGGACGATATCCAAGGGGAAGAATCTGACCTTCTCTCGCTTCAGGGAAGGAAGAGGCCTGCCTCTAAAGATCCAGAAACCAAGGTTTCCAAACGGGAGAAGAAATCTCCACCAGAGGGTCCTGCCTTGGAGGGTGCTCTTGCCGCACAAAGTCCGCGCGGGGATCAGCCCTCTAACGAGCTGTAAGTAATCAAAAAGTACTTTAATAGTGAAAATATACTACCTTACCTCTGAGGAAGATAACCGAAGCATTTATCTTGCAGTTCGGATCTTAGCCCTTCTCAGGAGAGCTCGTCTTCGGGGGATCTTCTTTCGGAGATGATGGAGAGCGAAACGCCTACCCCGGACTCCCCCGCTCAAGAAGCGGGTGACCTTGAAGTGTCTTCATGGAGGGCCTCGCCAGATCAAGTGAGGCCAGAAGATAATCCTGTGGTCGCCTGAAGTCCCCAGTATCCGGCTCTTGAAGAGAGAAACCAAAAGAATCTGGCACCATCTGGTATGCGGTCGAACGCACTGAGGGATCTGCTAGAGCGAGCAACTATCTCAAAAGAACACCGTACATTGATGGGTACACTGATTGAAAGGATTTCGTCCGCCGAAAGCGGGTTGCATGAAACCTTTATGAGTCTACTGACGGGTTTTGAGGTACGTGAAATGATATACATTTGTGATAGTACCGCACATTTTTAGGTGTGCCCTGTGTAGGTAGTAGCCCCTGAGACTCTGGTTGTCACCGAGAACGGCGACAAACATAGGATCGTAGTCCCAGGTAATAACCATACCGCTTTTATGTGCAGGTGGTGGAAGCTCCGGTGGCTAGCCGGACTAATGAGTTTGCCGAACTAAAGCGGCAACTGGATGCGGCGGATGCCGACAACGAGCTTGTTAACAAGCGGCTTGACGAGTCACATGGTAAGTGATGTTTTCTAGTGAATGTCACATAGTAAGAGCAGCGTGATGCCAGTATCTTTAATATGCGTTGACTGCAGATGAAGCTGCCACCGTGGAGACCCTTCAGGTGGAACTTGCCCGAGCGAAAGAACAAGCAAGGAGTAGTAATGTGGCTGCTTTGAAGGCGGCCGAAGAGTTAAGAGCCAAGAAGGCCGCCCATTGCGAGAGCAAAGAAAAAATGGCCAAGATGGCTATAAAGTTAAAAGACACTGCCGACCGTTGCCAGTTCCTTGAAGAAGAAAACCGAGCGAAGGCGACGGACCTTGAAAAGGCCGCGATGACGACCAAAGACACCCACTCTGCTATGAGGGCAAAGAAGGAAGAGCTGCGTGAAGCTGGTGATATTGTGGCTGGGAAGCCCTTTTTGCTGCGGAGGAAGCTCGGACATCCGCGGTATGCCCCTCTGGATCGGCTGTGGAGTTCGGCAGACGCATATCTAGATTCGATGGCGAGTGTTGTCGATGCGGCCGAATACTTCCGAGATCAAACAGATCGTGAAGTGGACAAGCTATTCTGGTCGCAATTTAATGTTCCAGAGCGTCCGCTTCCACTAACTGATCATCTTGCCGAATGGGACAAACTAAATAGATTGTCCGGACTCGCCATGAGGTCCGTCGTAGATCATCTGTGGCCGGAAAAGCCGAAGCCGAACAGCTATTTCGGCTTAGTGCAGCAGTTCCTTGGTGCGGTGCCGCGCATTAATGCGATGAACAGGTCGGCATGCATAGAAGGCTCGCGGATGGCCCTTGCCCGTGTCAAGACATACTGGGCGGAGATGGATGCCACCACTATTGCGGCACAGGGTTATGCCATAGGCCGAATGGCAGCCGTGCACTATTTTGAAGAAGTTCTTGAGGTGCTCGTTTGATAGAGACCTAGTGGTCGAAGAATATTATGTTTGAGTGACATGTATTCCCATTGTAAAAACAATGTTTATGAAATTTAGTAAGGCTGTATTTATACTTTTGCCTGAAAGTAAGATGATGCCTCCTGTGCGCCCGTTTATGTATATATGTATATAACCTGAAAGATTGTAGTCGTCGGCTTCAACCCCCATGCATATAATGCGGAGGTGTTCGCAGAATACGCGTGTTCACACTTAATCCAACGTCTTGGTCCTATTAAGGAGGTGATAGCGTAGCGAACGAGGCAACCGGACTATAATGCTTTAACACTTTCACTTAGCCATAGGAGTTTGACGGTGGGGCTACTATATAGCCCCTAGTGGCTCCGCACTCTCCCGGATTCGGGGTGCGTACATGCCTGGCCGAGAAACGACCCTTCGTTAAGGCGGAGGAATTCTAACATTCCGATAGGTCATCGAGTGGTTGACCAGTCTCACGCTATATCATGACAGTCAATTTTCGGCTTTCTCCACTGAGGTGATCGTCCGGATGAGCCGGGGCACAATCGCAGTGGTTCTCCTGGTGCCGCCTTAGCCGATAGAGCGGAACGTAAGGCAGCAAAACACAGGAGCCGGGCAAACCCAACATTTGACCAAAGACATGATTCGGAGCTGATGCATATAAGGCCAAACTCGCGACGCCGAACACTCCCTTAGGTATTCAGTCTTTATGGTATAAACCGGGCCTAAACAGTGCCCTTTGTAAGAAGCCCCTGGTGTCCAGGTACGTGCATTATTCTAACATGGCCACATGCCAAGACGTCAGCATCCTTCTCAATAGTGCTGAGAATCCGAGGGATGTGTATCAACAAGAGACAGTAAGAAAGGTTTACGTAGGGTCTTAATCTAAAAAGAATCCTTTGAACGGGTCCCTGCTGCACGTCTGCGCCTGTGTCTCCGTTGGGCCGTATCCTGGACGGGTGTAGCACAATGGTCATCTGTAAAAGAGAGGAACTTAGGTGAAAAGTTGTCGTGCAAAAAGGTAGGTTTTAAAGAAACCATGTATAGTTCAAGATGAGTAAAAATTGCCACTTGTCTGCGCGCGTTGAGCCCCCTGTATTTGTAATAGGGATGTGGTCATCAAATCTGTATGAATTACATATAGTTGCGCCAGACTCGTCTAACCGTGTCCGTGGTCTTGACGACCTATCGAATGTTTTAGTTGGTGAGGCCGTTTTAGTGTGCGGCTGCCAAGGCAGCCGCACTTTCTTCGGCGTGCAGGGATCGCTCAATATTTCCTTTTACTGTAATGATGCCACGTGGACCGGGCATCTTAAGTGTGAGGGAAGCGTAATGCGGTATTGCGTTGAAGCGGGCGAAAGCTTCGCGTCCGAGTAGTGCTTGAGAGCCACTTTGGAACGGAGCAATGTGGAAGGTTAAATTTTTGCTACGGAAGTTGTTGGGGAAGCCGAATACAACCTCTAATAGCAGGGAGCCCGTGCAATGAGCCCTGGGCCTGGCGTTACTCTTTAAAGGTAGTATTGCTGCGGCAAATTTTCGTTGGGCCTATCCCCATTTTGCGGATTGTGTCCTGATATATCAGGTTTAGACTGTTGCCACCGTCCATCAGGACTCATGTGAAGTGGTATCCATCAATTATTGGATCTAATGCCAAGGCAGCCCATCCTGCGTGCCGGATACTTGCCGAGTAATCCTGATGGTCGAAGGTGATCGGTTGAGACGGCCAGTGGCAGAACTCCGCGGTGATACGCCCTTGGGCATATTTATCTGGGAGTGCCGCTTTGTTTCTCCCCTTTATCACGTGTAACACATTTACTGTTTTGACTTCTGGTGGACATTTCTTCTGTTCCCCAATGCTTTGCTTACGAGGCTCATCCTCGTCTTCGCTTGGTGTATCCTGCCCCTTATGTTCGGCGTTGAGCTTGCCGGACTGCTTGAAGACCCAACATTCTCTGTGGGTATGATTTGCAGGTTTATCGGGGGTGCTATGGATCTGACATATTTGGTCCAGAATTTTGTTTAGGCTGGACAGTTCATCTCTGGCGCCTTTAGAGGGCGGCTTTTTCTGACCTGGCCGAGAGCTTCTGAATCCGGCGTTTACCGCCGTGCTCTTTGGGTTGTCTTCTTTATTCCGGCGCTTATTATTTTTGTTGTGCCGTGATTTCCCGTTTCCATCTCTAACTTCGGATGTACTTGGGTCGCTGGTGCTGCATCGGGCTAGCCAGCTGTCCTCGCCCACGCAAAAGCGGGTCATGAGGCTTGTTAATGCTTCCATTGTTCTCGGCTTTTCTTGGCCGAGGTGTCTGGCAAGCCATTCGTCTCGGACGATGTGTTTAAAAGCTGCCAAGGCTTCGGCGTCCGGAAAGTTGACTATTTGGTTCTTTTTAGTAAGAAACATGTTCCAAAGCTTTCGGGCTGACTCTCCGGGCTATTGAGTTATATGACTTAAATCGTCTGCATCCGGAGGTCGGACATAAGTCCCTTGGAAATTTGCCCGAAAAGCGTCTTCGAGCTCTTCCCAGCTTCCAATGGAGCTTTCAGGGAGGCTTTTAAGCAAGTGTCGAGCTGGCCCTTTGAGTTTGAGGGGTAAATACTTAATGGCGTGGAGATCATCTCCTCGAGCCATATGGATATGGAGGATATAGTCCTCAATCCAGGCCCCAGGGTCTGTTGTTCCGTCATGTGCCTCTATGTTTACGGGTTTGAATCCCTCTGGAAATTCATGGTCCAGCACCTCGTCGGTGAAACATAGGGGGTGTGCGGCACCCCTGTATCTGGGTGTACCGCGTTGTTCGGATGTTTGTTGTGTTGCATCGTATGTTGGAGCGCGCTTGCATGGTCCATAGATGGATCTGGTTGCGCCGTCCTTTTGATTCGAGCCCTCGCGTGGATCGCGTATTGGCTTATGTGCGGCGTTGTTTGCCGCTCTATGTTGGTCGTGAGGTCGTCTATCCGGCCAGATGGACGTTTTAATTTTTGGTTGCGGGGGATCTAAGGCCTCCTCATCGAATTCAGGTAGCAACTTCCACTTTGGGTAGCTCTTGGTGGGGCGATTACCGCCGTACTTTGCTGCTGTGTTGAGTACTTTACTCCATATGATTCTGAGTGTGTCTTGCACAACCTTGAGCCTTTACTTCTGCTTTTTTAGACTCCTTGCGGTGGCAACAAGCCTTTGACGGGCATTCTATTGCTCCGGTGTCTGTCCGGTGTGATGTCGTCCGAACTATTATCTTTGACAGAGTTGGGTTGTTCGGTTTGATTCTCCGTGTTGCCGTGTTCCGGCGATGGTTCACCCTGCTCTAACGCCGGGTCTATATGATCGTTGTTTCTGCCGAGGCGGGATTTGGAGCGGCGCTTATGCCGCCGTTTTGACTGCTTCTTGAGGGGACAACCCTTCGTTGGGTCCTTCCATTCCTCGTCGTTGTTTTCTTTTGGTGTGTCCACCATGTATACGTCATGTGATGAAGTGGGCGTCCACCCCTGTGGGCACTGGTTCCTATTTGTCTCCTGCATCATCGTCCATACCGTCGATGTCTTCGAAGTCGAAGTCGAGCATGTCGGTTAAGTCATCGACAGTGGCTACTAAGTGGGTGGTGTGTGGGCGACGAATTTCTTCGTCATCCGCATCCCAACCCTGCCGGACATAGTTTGGCCAGGACTCTCCTAACAAGGAGAGAGACTTTAATGAACTCAATATGTCGCCGAAGGGCGAGTGCTGAAAGATATCCGCAGAGGTGAATTCCATGATTGGCGCCCAGTAGGATTTGATAGGCACGGGCGCAGGTGGTTCGGAGTCTGTGGCCGGGGAAGGATCCGGCAGTTTGACAACACGGCTCTCGTAAAGGGTAAGGTCGATATTCGGCTCGATCGCCGCTGAGGATACAGCCTCCGTGACGGGGTCTATCCACCCATCCATGGATGGCGCAACTGGCTCCGAATTGAGGCTCAGAGCGGCTGCCGGTGCGATCTCCTGAATACGGTCTGATGGTAGAGCTAAATCGTACTCATCGTGACCGCGTGGCGCACAAGGCAGGGGCTCGAATCCATCGAAGATCAAGTCTCCGCGGATATTGGCCATGTAATTTAAGCTTCCAAACCTGACCTGATGGCCAGGGGCGTAACTTTCGATCTGCTCCAGATGGCCAATCGAGTTGGCCTGCAGTGCGAAGCCGCCGAACACAAAGATCTGCCCAGAAATAAAAGTCTCACCCTGGATTGCATCGCTATCGATGATAGAAGGAGCCATCAAGCCTAACGGTGACGACACAAAGGAACTCTCAATGAAAGCACCAATGTCGGTGTCAAAACCGGCGGATCTCGGGTAGGGGGTCCCGAACTGTGCGTCTAAGGCTGATGGTAACAGGAGGTAGGGGACACGATGTTTTACCCAGGTTCGGGCCCTCTTGATGGAGGTAAAACCCTACGTCCTGCTTGATTTATTCTTGATGATATGGGTATTACAAGAGTTGATCTACCACGAGATCGGAGAGGCTAAACCCTAGAAGCTAGCCTATGGTATGATTGTATGTTGTCCTACGGACTAAAACCCTCCGGTTTATATAGACACCGAAGAGGGTTAGGGTTACACAAGGTCGGTTATAAAGGAGGAGATATCCATATCTGTACTGCCTAGCTTGCCTTCCACGCTAAGTAGAGTCCCATCAGGACATGGGACGAACTCTTCAATCTTGTATCTTCATAGTCCAACAGTTCGGCCAAAGGATATAGTCCGGCTGTCCGGAGACCCCCTAATCCAGGACTCCCTCAGACGTCGTCGACGGACCCTGGCACCAGCGGCGGTGCCAGGACTTCGTTCGATGGATTGACTACTTCTTCGACATGCACGAACACTTGATACAGGTACATCCCTAACGTGGTCCGTGATGGCCTTGGTGGCGACGAATAGTACAACCCCGGTTCCTGCACCGGTATCTCAACACCAATCACCTTCGGGATGGAGGGCTTCTTCATCCATGCCATAACCGCCGAGCCCAGCTATCTGGAGGAACAAACATACTTACGAGCTCACCTCCAAGGTCGTTGATATGCTCGTTCATGGACTCGCTGTTCCAAGCACGTTGAGGCATGTCATGGAAGGTAAGCTTTGTTAAAAACTCAATCTCAGAGGGCACCGAGCCCCATCCTGGGTGCCACCGATCAAAGCTCACCAGCGCGCCATAGTAGAACAAACGCCAGGAAGATTTGAACACATGACTGCAGTCGAAAGTTGTCCGGAACCTGACGAAGAAATCAGCCGGTGGCGGACAGACTTCGACGAGCAAGTCACTCATTTGGATGCCGTGTGTAATGCCAAGAGCTTTGACAAGGTTGTCCGGCGAGACGGGAGGCCGGTCGCCATTGATGGTTACCATCAGCACTTTACCGGCAAACTGGTCGTCAAGCGCCACCATGCCACTGTTGAGCGACAACACCGAGCGACCGAAGGCAGGACGGACCTCAGGATCTCCGGCTCGGAGATCCGCGTTGACCGGCGACATGATAGTGCGCTTGAGTACATGGAGTACAGGAGGGGGATTTGGGGGAACTGGAGTAGGAATCGAGATTCCAGAGGTGGGGAAGGGGCGGGAGACTGGGGATGAAAAGGTAGCATGAATTTCGAGCACGCGCCAATATGCTCTCGGCACGCAAGCGCACGAAAACACCGGTGGCGCCCACATGTCAGCCTAAGAGTCCTTATTCTTTCTTTTCGGAGAGCCCGGCCTTTTTTTTCAGGATCTTTTGAGAGCCCGGCCTGAGAGTCATAATTGACCTGTTTGGCATTGCATTACTACTCGGCCCATATTCAACGACACCTCATTGGCCCAAACAAGTGTACATCATCGAAAAGACACTAAGCTCAAATTATATAACTTGAAAAAAGGAGATATACTCTGAACACTGGAGAATGGTGATGCCCTCATTTAGCCCACCAGTAGTTCGAGACAATAAACAGTTCGAAACAACGATATATACAACATTCAAACACTGACTAGTGACTACTACTGACATAAACAGCAAGACATGATAGTTCATAAGAAGTCTTGCTACACCACCAAAGCGTACCCATCTACAACGCTCAGACTCTCGTGATCCAGACGAGAATGAATATTCTAAACAGAAGCAACTTTTACATAGTAAGAGTGACATAGACGAGGATGACCAAATGACAAGGAATATGCATAACAAAAGAAAGAACTACCCATCCAGAACCAGCAGCAAAGACAACAAAGTCATTCGAAGAGATGATCCAACACCATCATAATTTGCAGCCCCGCTTCAGCGACCAGTGATCTGGAGACACCAGTACTCCACCCTTTCGATGCAACAGCCCAATTACCTATCAACCTGAAGGCTTGAACCACATCACTACCTGTCGTAATTGAGACATCCAAGGATCAAAGTTAATCCGGATGCCTTTGTCATTCTCACCTTCTTTTGGCTGCAGGCTGTATCGTTGACAATCAGGGGAGTTTGCTCCCGAACTCCTAGGGCTCGCCGTGTAGACAAGGTTTTCCATAGCAAACCGATCCTCTCTGCCATCAAGGTGCTTGCCAACGGTGATCTCCTGGTTAATCGGATAATTGAGTTCGAGAAACAGAGAGTGTGAACCAAGGCTGTTTACCTGCCTCCAACTAAAAACTCCTAAAGGCCCCAACAAGCTAGTATTCTACAATCTTCTGCAAAACAAGGTCCGTCCAACTAACGTAGTAATCTAGATGACTTGGACCGCGATGGTAATACTCTATATAATCCAACGGAGGAAGGATAATCTCATGGGAGGTCTGGAAGTTCACGAGCACCAAATTTTTACCGTCTTCTATGAAGGCAGCCATCCAGTGGGAGTTCATGCCGACCCAGTACATACCTGCCAAGAAGTTTCGGGAGATGGTGATCGGATCGATGTCGAGGGAAATGATGTACGGCGACCCACTACATACCTACAAAGAAGTTTCGGGTAATGGAGATTGGATTGAAGTCGAGGGGCATCATGCACGCCGCCGTATCATGGTGAGCCAATCTCGCAAGACCAGATAGCAGCAAGCAGGGTGTCTTGAAAAGCTTAGGCCTCGCTTCAACGATGGCCGTGTGCATGTCCCTCGAGCATGCAGCCAGCCGCAGGGCGCTCAACATATACATACACGAACAACAGAGGTCAAGGATGTCACTGGGGAGATTTCTCCAATCACGTCTCATATGGATGATGCGCGGTTCGCGTTCAGCCATGGTGGAGTTTGGAAGGGGGCTTGATATATGGGGGAGAAGGATGTCGGTGCTGGAGCGGCTAGCGAGGGAATAGTCGTACTGGGGGAGGCGAGTGAGGCGACGGTACACGGGGGCACAGTGAGATAGAGATGGAGACGGAGACGGAGAAGGAGATGGAGATGGAGTGGTGCTATGGGAGCAGAGAGGAAGACGAGGCGAGGTGCCAATGTGCTATACAGCGGCGGTGATAGACTGCACAGTGCACAGGGTGTGGCTGACTTTGGTAACACGAACACGCTGCCTGGACTAGTGTCAGGCACAGGGTGTTGTCTCTTCACTATGAGGACCGGATGAATAGTATTTTGACCATCAAGTGTACCACAGTTGTACTACTACTACTACTACTACTACTACTACTACTACTAGTAGTAGTAGTAGTAGTAGTAGTAGTACTAGTAGTAGTAGTAGGAACATGAGTACTCCAGTATTGTATAGCGGAAATAGGTCTCCCGTGCTAGCATGCATGTTCACTTCATCATACAGGTATCATCCATATTGCGAGCAGAACCAAATTCTCGTGCATGCCCAATCAATGCCCTGCCGCGATGCATGCAGTGGTCGTTCTGGTGCATCAAGGACGGCATGCAGGTATCATCCACACTTGAGAAGAGGAAAAATGGAAAGGTTGAATGCGGCAGTAGAGGAAGAGAACGCTGGCTAACGAGGCTGGGAGGGGATCGAGCAGGAAGTTAATGCTCCACGCCTAAAGGTTTTGGGAAAACCTGATTTTCATAAGGTAACTTATAGTCACCTAAACAGAGGGAGTATTCCTTAACCAGAGAATGTGGTGTCTCCCACTCACGCGCTCAAAAAAAACTACGACACATTTTTTTATCTGTTTGCTTAGGTCCCACCTATCAGGAAGGATGGGCACGTACACGAACAGGTACGACTCATCAGTCTACCCGCATAGCCTTTTCGTTTAGTCTACCTAGCTGTCTAATCAACTGCCTGCATGCCACTTCTCCCATTTACTTCTCCATCAAGAACCGATTCTCCTCGGCTTCTTCACCTCCCCTTCGTCTTCGTTTGCATCCAAACCCCACTGTGTTCACATTGTTTTAACCTCTTTAAATAATAATCTACTACTTCTGTTAGACTAGCCATCTAATCCTATCACTGCCTTGCCCTGCCTTTCCTTTGCTGACAGGTGGGACCCACGCTTATGGGTCCCACATGTCAATGATAGAATGGTAGGATTGTTCGCGTCAGGGGATCCTCATCCCCCCGACGTGCCCCTCATCCCTCTCGGCCCCACCGCTCCTCTTCCTTTGTGTGCATGACATGTGGGCCAGCTGAACTGCGGCGACCATCAACTTTCTACCACAGACACAACCGATTGGACGCGGTTTGCCTGCTCCGCTGCTGTGCTCCGATCCGTACTCCCGCACCATCGAATTTTCATCTAGCGGTTGTGACACATTTCATCCCGGGCATCAATCCTCGGCTGGAGTACTTATGTACTATATACAGGCAATGTTGGGGATATCGCTTATCGGGAACTTATCGTCCGACCCATGATAAGAGGTAAATCGGCCAGTTTATCGGCATATCGGCCGACTTATCGCCATATCGGCTGATTTATCGGCCGATTTATCTTATCGGTCAGACAACGGTAAGCGACTAATTGACCGATTTATCGGAATATCGGAAGATATCTTGAACAATGCATACATGTAGTACCTGCCGGTGTGGCCATCTACGCCTCGTAACGCCCTGACGCCCAGCTATGGCACCCTTGCCACAGCCACGCCACCACCAGCCGGTTCATCTCGAACGAGTGAGTCGCGAACCACGCCACCACCATGAGAATGACATGTGGGCCAGCCGCATTTAAGGTCTGCATGTCATTGACTCATAGGCCGGGCACTAAGCCACTGAAGTTCGGTCCCGCGGGCCCCGAGAGGGAAATGTAACTCCTGCAGCAGGCCTTGTGGTGCTCCCGCAGTACGAGCTCGTGCCAAAACTGGAATTTGTTTCTTACTACTACCAACTAGTACTAGTAAGGTAAACGTGCATTGCACACATGAGATTCTGGTGGTTTGTGCATTATGCTTCTACATGTGGAGCTTTCTGGATTCTAACATGTGGCAAAATCAGGTGGAATGTAAGGTTAGGCAAGTTTGATTAACTTAGGTGAGTGTTTGGTTGAAGCCACACCTTAGGCAAGCCACACTAAGGCCCCACATGACATACACACAAAAAATGTGGCAAGATTCCCTTATGCTTGCCAACTTGTGGCTCTCATTTTGAAGAACTAATAACTTTGCCTAAGCTTAGTTGTGGCAAAGTTAGTCACGAATTAAGTTCAACCATGGAGTCTTCTAGATTATACATGTGGCAGAATCTGGTGGATGGTATCGAACGGCCAGTAGTGCTCGGATTTGCCATCTTTGTACCGTCGGATTGGCTTCATCCAATGACCAACTTTCAAAGTTTTTCACACACTATATAGGGGGTATAGGTATAGATGTGCCGGTCTATTGCAATGGATCCAAAGTATATCTACTTAGTGGAGTGCACTCTAAACACATTATCTATTTATTTTTCTCTAACCTTCCATAGCCATGCAACCAAGCCACATAAGCTTCATGGGTGCCCCCCACATCATATTATTCATACTACGTTGATTGAAAAAAAGATAAATCACCCAAAACAAGATCTTCCCATTTTTTGTTCCTACGATGATGTGCCGTGCACATACCTACTAGTTGTATAGTGGTAGTACTAGTAATATAGTATTAGGAGTACAAACTTGGTACTAGGAGGAGTAGTACTAGTACGGAATGCTCCTACTCTATCAACGAGCCCCGTCTAACACCAAATTTTTTGGCTTCCGTGCTACAGCTAGATCTTCCCCTCGTTTCTGTTTTCCAACCCGGCGGAGGGCGGGGTGTC
Source organism: Triticum urartu (assembly GCF_003073215.2). Taxonomy (NCBI): domain Eukaryota; kingdom Viridiplantae; phylum Streptophyta; class Magnoliopsida; order Poales; family Poaceae; genus Triticum; species Triticum urartu. Next base: position 614,212,838 of record NC_053024.1, read on the forward strand.
GGTTTGCTCAACGGCGGTCCCACATGAAAGTGAAAATGCTAGGCAACACTCCTTCCCTAAGCTATGTGTTGTGCCGGACGGGCCGTGTTGTACTCCTGATTCCCGGGCGTGTGGGGGTGCGACGTGAATGCAGAAAGCCTTTTCTTTTTACCAGCAATGTGCCCGTGCGTTGCGATGGATCCAAAGTAGTAGAATAGTATTATTTGTTCACAAACTTGAAAGAAATCACTATTGTTTTGATATACTCCTAATAGATTACTCCCTCCGTACCTAAATATTTGTCTTTTTGAGATTTTAAATGGACTATCACATACGGATTATATAGACATATTCTAGTGTTTCTAGCAAGATGCTCGCGCTTTGCACGAAGTTGATGGAAAAGGTAAGCACAACTTATAAATTTACGGATGGAGTACTAGTTACAGTGATGCATATAATTAAGCAAAGGGATCGCACATGTCGGTATTGACTAGAACGAGAATGCAACAACACAATAAGAATTAAGGCCACGATGATGCGATCGCAGTGGTGGTTACAGAAGGCAAGAAGAAAGATGGATCCATGAACTTACGACCTCCTCCTCCTCAACTTAGTGCGCCGTGCCACCGACCGGCGGCTAAGGAGCGGCGGCTTTTGTGGCGAGGTCGAGGTGCTTCTCAGCAAAGGCATCCAAGGCTTCCAGCCGGTTGAGGAAGGCCAACGTCATAGCATCCTCACTGGCCTTGTAGATACCTATTTACACGATTTCCTCGTACACGTGGATGTGTAGGTCGACGAATTCTTGCAGGGCGAGGTGCCTCGCGGCGTGCGCGACCTCCAGGTGGACATTCTTCATGGCGTCGGCGGGCAGTCGCAGGGCCACGAATGCTTGAAAGAGGTTCCGGCCATGGAGGCCGATTAGGGTGGCAGGCAATGAGGAGCCCGGGTGCGCGGGCTGGAGGAGTATGGCAATGTCATCCGCGAGCTTCTTGAGGACGGTGAACTTGTTGCTGGTGGCAACGATCATCTGGTCCAACTGAGAGTCGTAGTTGGCGTCGACAGCAGCCATCCACCAGCCGGTCTCCAACACCGTCTGGAGGCGATCCTCGGCGCCATGCCGCAGGCCGGTGTCGTGGACCATCTGGCGCAGCCGCTGGCCGCTCACGCGCATCTCCTCCATGGGTCTGGAGTGAGCTCTTTTGCACTTAGTGTAGGTGCTTAGGCAAATGCTTAGGTGCGTACAATGTGGTAGATGCATTGGAATGGAGGGGCGCCTTTATATGAGGGCAATGGGGGCAAACTGCGTTGCATTCACATCATGCAACCTCTTTTCCCGGACCTCCTCCCATTACTTCCCTCATGCATTAATTGAAGGAGGATGCATTGGTTGTTCAACATATCGGGAACCGCTACTCCCTCCCTCGTCTGCATTAAAGCTGTATCGGGAACTGTGCCGCCCGCTGTCAAATCGAATACTCCCTCCGTCTAGGTGAGTATTAAGTCATCTTACGAAAAACAAATAGTAAACACATAGGCGTGGTGCATTAACTCTCACGTTGTTTCTTATTTTTTGACATAAATAGAGGAATCAACCAAGAAGAGATGTGGGGCTTGTACGCTTTTAATGACTTGAGACTATCAAACATGACATGCAGTGGTCAGTTCGTTGCACAAGAACAAATACAACCCACGTCAGAACACACGGATCTTATGTAGCATCACATCCAATGGCTATAAAAGATGAATGAGACCAAATTATATCTCATCTAGATGAGTTCTAGCAAAACTGTATTAATAATACTTAGTACTCCTGCGCCATGTATCATATATTAGTATCATGTAGTACTTTATTTATTTATGAGGTATCCAGATGGCACTGCACCGCCAAGAAAAGAGGGTAACATCAAAATTATGGACTACTTTTTTGAGTATGTTGGTATGGTCCGGTCATAGTCACTTGTTGAAATTTCTAAAAAGACAAATACTCCCTCCGTCCGGAAATACTTGTCATCAAAATGGATAAAAGGAAATGTATCTAGACATGTTTTAGTTTTAGATACATCTCTTTTTATCCATTTTGATGACAAGTATTTTCGTATGGAGAGAGTAGAAAACAGAGTTGGTGATGGTGGTGTGCGTGCCATCCTGCAATATAGGCCGTCGGATTTATATCTAACGGATAGGAAAGAAACTATGACAATTTTGCAAAAATATACCCACACGTCTCTCTAGGTTCGCAAATAAGGCCTTCCCTCGTTCAACCTTTTCTCTCACAAGATAAACTACTCATACAAATGCATCTTGAGGTGTCCATAGAATCAAAGAGAGGGATGATGTGTGTGTGTGTGCGCGCGCGATTGATAAAGAGTGACATCGAATTTGTGTGTGCCCACGTCAAAGATATAGAGTGGCTGGCCTACTGGAACGTGAGATGGGACATGTGCAGTTTGTCTCTGTGGCATGGATACCTACCTATAGCGCTCGACTATCGGTGTGTGGTGGGGGAAGAGGGAGGCCCAATTAACTATAGAGGTACAATGGCTGGTATATGTGTGGAGGAGGAGAGAGGCCTACCTCATGTATTAAGGAGATCGTTCTGCCTCATGTATTAAGGGAGATCGATCGGCATCCATGCATATGTGCAGGAGAGGAATAAGGTTGGGAGAGAGACAGCGCTAGAGTGTTGGAGGGGGTGGTAGTGGAGTTGCTTCTAACAAATGGTGGGATAGGCTTGCTAGACAAATGGAGGGCACACCCGCAATTTCAATAAGAGAGGAGATGGCTGCTTGTTGTCTATGCACGTGTGTGTGAGAGACGGGTCAGGAGGCATGCACGAATGATGAGAGGGGACGATGTGGCTGTGGTAAGCAGACGTAACTACATAGGAAGATCAATCACCCTTTGTTAGAGAAAGGAGAGACATAACTTGTGAGGTACGTCGATCGATGGGGGGGTAGTTAAAGTCGATCTAGGTATATGTTGGGAGATCAATCGGTATACATGCATGTGTGTGTTAGAAGCAAATGAGGCACGAGGAGAAGGATAGAGAGAGAGAGGGATGCATGTAGGAGGTGGTAAGAGAGGCATACTATATCGAGGGGGAGGAGTGTGCGAGTACAAGAACGAGAACGATGAAAAGAGTGGTGGGAGTGAGGCATGGACGGTGACAAGAGAAGAGGGGAAGCTTGTGTTTGTGCTAGGCACACCTGGCTAGAGAGGCATATCGATCAATGTGTGCTGTAAAGAAGGAGCTGGGGGGGCTACACACACCGTGGGTGAACGACCTAAAGTGAAAAGATGAATTTGCGCGATGGAGCTAGAGAATGCTGAGGGACGGTGAGAGGGATGCGGGCGTGTGCATGCACAAGAGAATGTTAGCGCTAGCTACAAAGATAAGAGGGTTGTGTGGGTGTAAAAGACGAATAGAGATCATATATACTTCATTATAAAAAACGAATTCTGATATTTGAAGAATTTATCATAGTGTTTCAAACCAACGCATGTGTGAATATATATAACGGTGATACACATGGTGTGGTTATGAACATTTTATACTACATTTAATATATTTTATCTCTACTCTTATAAAAAACGGAGTTGTTGATGATGGTGTGCCTGCCATCATGCATTATAGGCCGTCTGATTTATATCTGGCGGATAGAAAGGAAACTATGATGGTTGAAGTTGGCAACAATCATGATTGTAGATTCTTATTGAAATAGAGAAACGAATTCAAATTTAGTTCGAATTGCACCGGTAGTATAGACATTTGGAATGCACTCAAATGTTGGTATGAGTAGGTTACATGCATTATACAGCAAGCAAAAAAAATTAATCGGACATAACATGGATTCATACTCCCTCCTTCCATCTATATAGGGCGTAATGAGATTTTTAAGGCTGCCTTTGACTATTGACAAGATTAATAGTACATGGCATGCACAATGTGAAAATTATATCATTGAAAGAACCTTTCACAGACGAATTTAACAGTGTGCTTTGTGTAAGTTGCATGTCATATATCATTGCTCTAATATTTGGTCAAAGTTAGCATCGAAAAACGCATTAGGCCCTATATAGATGGAAGGAGGGAGTAGCTTTGAATAGCATTTGTATAGTAAAACGGGGTAAAACTCTCTCTTTGTGTGGTGTGAATAGTTTCATTTTTTTCGTTTTCTTTTTGGTTGAGGGAAGTGCGAAGTGATTTGGTACGTACAAGTACAATATTACTACACATTAGGCTTGTCCCTAAAATTCAACCTGCGTCTTGTTATATCCTGAAAATTCAGATATCGTGCTCCCAAAACTGGCGCCTTCACAACCCGCGCCTTGCTATCCCGAAATTACAATGCGCGTGAAAACTCCCTCCAGCTGCCAAATCCCGACACGCGAAATCCCCCTTCTAACCCTGAGCCGAAAGGGCCGCTAGTTCAAATCAGTGGGGGGTACTTTTGTAACACACCCTACATTTTGGACAAGCGCGTCCCTAAGTCATGCTTCACCCCCTCCCATCGCCCCCTTTTCGCCATTCGAAATCCCAGGCCGCCATAACCTCTCCGCTCCAGCCGCAAAACCCAACCCTCCGTCCGCCATGTCACCGCTGCCCAGCCGGAGCCTTTTCCCCGACGACATCGTCCACCACAACAGCTCGACATCCCTCGTCCACCTCCCCGGATGAGGATCCGTCGTCCATCTCGCCGTCCCGCCGGTTCAGCCGGCCCGTCCTCCACCTCCAAGGAGCTGCTCCGACGATCGCCTCGTCAATCGCGGCTGCTCCATCCCCACAATGCCGCCTTAACCTGCTCCACCGGAACCGCAGCAGCCTCACCGACTCCTTGGACGAAGCCGAGGCCTACTCGGCGCCACCAAAGAGGTTCTACACTCATCGCATCGCACCACCTCCTTAACTCGACCTCCCGGCACCGACAGTGCTCCATCCCGTACCCCCATGGAGCGGCTACCTTGAAGACGGCGCCGCAGGAGACATCTCCACGGAGGCTCTCCCCCAGTGCGAGGCCCCTTCGGCGGTGGCGTCCATACCAGCTGGATCTGCTGCTGCTACTCCGGCTCTCGCTCGCTCGCTCGCGCTGCTGCTGCTCCGGCTCTCGCTCGATCGCTCGCTCGCCCAGCTACTGCTGCTGCTCTCCCCCTCGCTCGTGTTGCTGCTCTGCTCTGATTAAGCCACACTTCAGTCGACTGAATCGACTTTTGGGTCAGTCGATTTTTAGGGGTTGGGGGGCTCGCCAGAGTTAAGGAAGAACCACCCGCAGGGGGGACAGGGGCTCGCCGGAGAGGTACCCCACTATCTATCTTAGGGTTCAGGGTGGGGGCCTAGAGGGCTGATCGGGGCGGCGGTGGCGAGTTGTTTTGGGGTGGCGAGGCGGCGCTGGGGTTGGCGGTTTGGCTGGTGGTGGCTGGAGGCTCAGGGGGGTGCAGGTTGAAGATGAACTGCAGGCCCTCCCTAAACTACATGTCAAGTGCCTCTCTGCTACCATTGCGTTCAGTTTCAATAGTAGCATTCAGATTCCATGGTAAATTTCAGTTTCGACGGTTAAGTTCAGAGTCAACAGTTTTTACCTCATCTGTTGTAGTCAGGTGGTTTTTGGTGATGTTAATTTTACATCCATTTTACATCATCTATTAGAGATGCTATTAGAATCCCACTTGAGATTGATGATGTCTGTCTTGTGCTGCTTTAGCCTTGACGTCTTATGGCTCACCGGAGCTACTCCAACGACAGAACGATCCATCACAACAGAGCAGTGCCCTGGACGCCGTCTACAGATTCCTCAGATCTTCCTCCACACCTCCGACAGCCACCTCTGCCTCAACTGCTTCAGCGACCAACCCAATGATGCTGAGGTCGACATGGCTACGGCAAAGAGGTTGTACACTTGTTGCATCACTTATTACTATACATTCACGTCGATCCATTAGGGCTATTTTGGTTCAACGGAAAAACGTCGATCCACTGGTTGTTACCGTCACTCTAAATTTCTGCATGCTCTCCTTTCATAATCTCACCATATTTTTTTCGTATGCATGTCAGATATTGTACACAGTCATGCTGAACATGTAGAGAAAAAGAGAAGAGTTTTTCACGGCAATACAATGTCATGTAGACATCGCTCCATGGTGGGTTCAATGGCAAACCCTCCCCACCCCTCTCCAGATTGTAAGCTAGAGGAAGATATCTGTTCTGAGGCAGATTCAGACGTCGCTGACCACTCCTATTTACCCCCCAAGGTGTTTGCTCTACCTTGGCATGATGATGTTAGTCAAATCATGCATATGTTGCCTTGTAGTGCCTACTTTTGACATCATATATGTCATCTGCTTAGTTTAGACATGTTCTGTAATGCCACCTGTTTAGTTTCTATATCATATATGGGAATTATGCAGTCTCATGTCTTTTAGCCAGCCATAATATATGTGAAATGTGCAATGCCATCCTGTTTAACCAGGCATCATATATTTGAATGATATCTTGCCCATCCTTTTCTTCATTACATTTCCATTTGCCGATAATGTTTGTACATTAAACTACTCTTCCTGTGAATCAGCCATTTGGATGGGAGATGGAAAAATCTAGAGTGAAAACAAGGCCTTCAGAGCAAATAGTGCTACCTGTCGAAGCAGATCTCTTGTTGGGTCCTGATAGCTCCTCAGAGATGGATTCAGAGACAGATGACTAATCCTATTCCCCCACTGAGGTGTATGCTCTAACTTGGCACGGTTATACTGCTCATATCATGCATACGGTGCCTTGCATTGTATAGTTTAGACATCATATACACAATATTCAACACCATGTTCTTAGTTCAGGCATCATATCGAATGCCCTCTGTCTAGCATATAAATCACATATGTGAATTAAATGATGCGATCCTGATTACTTAGATAACATGTAGGTGAATTATGTCATGCGATCCTGTTTAGTTATTCATCATATCTTTGAATTATGTTATGCTATGCTATCTAGTTTAGATAGACATCATATATGTGAAATTATGTCATGCTATCCGTTTTAGTTAAACAATATACATGTCAACTATTTCATGCCCTCTTTTTTACACACTATCTATTGCATCTGTCTCTCATACAATGTCTGTACATTCAACTATGTTTCCTGTTTATCAGCCATTTGAATTGGAACGGGTGATGCTAGTATCTAGCGGACTAAAAACGCGGTCTTCAAATAAAACAGTGCTACCTCTTGGTGGAGATAGCACCCCGGTTGTACATGCACAAGAACCAGCCCTACCACACATAACCCAAACTCTCGCAGATTGTACCCCTACTGCGATGGACAGAGAAACAACTTCACCCAATCTAACCCCAACCCCAGCCGATAGTAACCCAGTTCCTGTTGACACAACACCATCTCCACCACAGAGCTCCCAAACAAGAGCAGTTAGTAAGGCAGCTCCAGTGCCCAAAGGGCCAGTACTATCACGGCGAACCCCAACTCCACCAGTTAGTACGCCTATTCCTATGGAGGAAGCACAACCTGCTAGTCTTAGTTTAGCATCTATCACATTTGATGTTGTTAAATCATATGTGCGTATCTTCCCATCTTGGAAATATTATACTAAAGATGAAGGAAAATGCTAGTTGCAGGTGTTTGTCCAGGAGTTATGTGTAAGTAATGTTATTCGTGGCAATTACTTTGCTTCCTCCCATACATCCTACCTCCATGATGGTTATAATACAACAAATTTTCCCATTTTTCTCTATAGACAAGGACCGATTTGGAAACTCAGGATGAGGTAACCTGTGCTAATACCTCTGCTATCTTCAAGAATTCTTGGTGGCAGTATCAGAATTACCTGAAGAAAACGCACTTCACCGGCAAAGAAACTCATCAAATTTCTTTACATTCTCCTGAGACACATTTACTGGACGATGACTGGGAACGCCTTGTTCTGTACTGGTCCCGAACCAAGAATGTTGTAAGGTCTATGAGCTCATTTTCTATTTTTAAGTATTATATTCTTGCGTCTTACTGTACTCTGTTCATGTAGAACAAGTGCCTAAACCTAAAGAACAGTTGGTCTAATATAAGATTCCATTGCTATCATAGTTCAAAAAAGCGCTAGGAGTTAATTGTGTGTTTTGCCACCGCCTTGCGCTTTACTGACCAAAGCGCATGCTTATGCGCAGTTATGCACAAATTATGCGTAGTTATGTGCAATGCGTTTTGCCAACGCCTAGAGCCTAGGCACGCTTAAGCGCTCGCTTAGGCGTGCCTTTTTTTAACTATGATTGCTTTGCTCTTGTATCACTGTATTTACTCATACAAACTTATTTTTAAATTGAAGGATCCAATCGAAACTCCAATGGCACATCATGTATGTTCACGCATGTTTCTTTAACAGGTTTGCTCTTATCAATAGCTCTTTTAATTTCAATTTCAATTCTGTATATAGTTGACTTTCATATCATGCACATTACTAGCATCACAACAGAGCCAATAGTGTTGTTATACATGTAGACTCGTGGTACCCATCTGAAATCTTGTTGTGCCGTGTAGTTTCCCACGCTTTGTATTCTTTCACTGCTGCTTTGTCTTGAACTGATATGATTTGAACCGTGTCTCTATTTTGATTTGGCAAGACAATGCAGTGACCATAGGACATAGATATATGTTTGTTTGATGCTTTTATTATGTACTAGTACTTGGCAATAGAAGACTTGGTAGTTTAATCCTGTCCACCTTACTAATGAACTGGTTCGCCGAAATGAGTTTCATATACTAGTACATGCTAAACTTGTTATGTGTCTTCTTGTTTCTTCTTTTAGAATGCTGACAGTATATTGGGGAAGAGTGCCTTATTAAGCAATGGTAAAGGAAGTAATGAAGATAAGGTTCAGGATAGTGACACATCCTTGTTGGTCTCCAACAAAGCTGATAAAACAGCTAAGGAAGACTATCTTGAAGACAGCGAGACAACCCCAAAGTCCTGTCTTGGTTTAGTGTTCGAGTTACTGGCCACTACCGCTTGCACAAGCTATTCAAACTCACTGTCTGAATCAGTTCGGTTTCTTGAGTCTCAACTACAAGCTGAAAGGCATCAATCAGTTGTGCTGCGACAAGAAGCGGAAGGACTGCGGAAGTCCCTGGAGCATTCAGATGCATACTTTCTGGTGCAACAGCAAGCGTTGGAGGATTTTAGCGCCAAACGGGACAAAGCTAATCAGCTTGCTAAGCTTATTGTCAGCATGGTGGATACCCAGGATAACGTTTCTTGAGCTCTTCTGAAGTTGTTTTAGTTATGCTCTTGTTTTGCTGCCGCGTTTATTTGCACTGGTGGCCAATTTTGATGGCTAGTGTATGTAATGTGCTGCTTTGTTCCCTATATTTGCACTGGTGGCGAACTTTGATGCCCAGTGGATGTAATATGAGTAATAGCAGTAATAGGCTAGCATTAATTGCTTGCTTATTTATTTCCTTATTGTCTTGTTTAGTTGTTTGCTTGTAGTCACTGCAGTTCTTTTTCTGTTTTTTTCTAGTGGCCACAATAGCCTATTTTTGGTAACTAGGCCAAAATAATCGTGGCAACACACGGACTGTTGTAACCATGGGCCTCCTGCAGGCCGTATGATCCATGGGCCTTCGTCCGGCCATAGGATCCATCGACCTTCTATACGGGCCTTAGGGTCCATGGGCCTTCTACGGGCCGTAGGGTCCATGGGCCTTCTACGGGCCATACTATTCATGGGCCTCATACGGGCCGTAGGATCCATGGGCCTTCTATGGGGCGTATCATCATTTCGCCAATCATGGGCCGTACTATTCGTGGACCATAATGGGCCATTAATAGGCCATATTTGATAACTCTATGAAAACAGCCCAACGGTTTTTTTTACATGAAAATGGCCCAACGTATTAACGGTCTGCAAACGGGCTGACTGTAACGACGGGCTGAATTTGGCCCACAAGCAGAAAATGACAGTAATGGGCCGTATGTAACCGAATGCTGCAAATGAGCCCAAGAATCAATGGGCCCTGAGAAGGCCAAAAGATAACTTCGGCTAGAAACGGCCCAATGGAATAACGTGCCGTTAATGGGTATAAAGTGATACACTATTCATTACGGGCCAATTTCACCACGGGTCGTTAATGGTCCAAGAGTTACAAAGGTCCTCATATGGGTCGAAAGAAGTCATGGGCCACACATATTGGGCCGAAAGAAGTCATGGGTCAAGAGTTAAAACGGGCTGAATCATATTGGACGGCCCAGATGACGCGCTACTGGGCCTAATTCGGATAGGGCGTAATGGGCCCTGGGTTAGCGGGCTGTAAATGGGCTATATGCGAACAGGCCGTTAATAGGCTTTCTGTGGGCCGGCCCACCACCTTTTGACCAAGTCAAACGGGTCGGCCTTTTCACAGGAATGGGCCTCTGTTGGGCCGTGCCATGTGTCACCGTATCATAGGCGGCTTCGGTCCAATGAGCGGATGACATCTATCCCAACGGTGAGCCGACACGTGTTTCCTCCAGCCAATGATGATTTTACACATGGAAAATCCCCATTGGTCGGGGCTGTTAACGGGTTATCGGATCCAAAACCTGACCCAATAGCTTAACGGCGTTCTGTTACGGTGGATGCCACGTATCGGTCACCCTTGACGAAAGCACTTCTGTGACGCGCGATTTATCGTCATGGAAGTGGACACTTCTGTGATGATAATTTTGGTAATGTCATGGAACACTTCTATGACAGCACAGGTATGACTATCTTGATTCTGTCATAAATTTGTCATGGATGTACATGCATGGCAAAAAAACGCGACCTACTGTGACAAACATGTATCATCACGGAAGTGTATTTTTTGTAGTGAATCGATTTAGTTTTGTTAGGGTTTGATCCCTAGTATCCACTATGTTCTGAGATTGATGTTGCTATGACTTTGCTATGCTTAATGCTTGTCACTAGGGCCTGAGTGCCATGATTTTAGATCTGAACCTATTATATTTTCATCAATATATGAGAGTTCTTGATCCTATCTTGCAAGTCTATAGTCACCTATTATGTGTTATGATCCGTTAACCCCGAAGTGACAATAATCGGGATACGTACCGGTGATGACCATAGTTTGAGGAGTACATGTATTCACTATGTGCTAATGCTTTGTTCCGGTACTCTATTAAAAGGAGGCCTTAATATCCCTTAGTTTCCATTAGGACCCCGCTGCCATGGGAGGGTAGGACAAAAGATGTCATGCAAGTTCTTTTCCATAAGTACGTATGACTATATTCGGAATACATGCCTACATTACATTGATGAACTGGAGCTAGTTCTGTGTCACCCTAGGTTATGACTGTTACATGATGAACCGCATCTGGCATAATTCTCCATCACTGATCCATTGCCTATGAGCTTTCCATATATTGTTCTTCGCTTATTTACTTTTCCGTTGCTATTGCTATCATCACTACAAAATACCAAAAACATCACTTTTACTACTGTTACCTTTTGCTACCGTTACCACTACTATCACATTACTTTGCTACTAAATGCTTTGCTGCAGATACTAAGTTTCCAGGTGTGGTTGAATTGACAACTCAGCTGCTAATACTTGAGAATATTCTTTGCCTCCCCTTGTGTCGAATCAATAAATTTGGATTGAATACTCGACACTCGAAAACTGTTGCGATCCCCTATACTTGTGGGTTATCAAGACTATTTTCTGGCACCGTTGCCGGGGAGCATAGCTCTATTCTTTGAGTCACTTGGGATTTATATCTGTTTATCATTATGAAGAACTTGAAAGATCCAAGAACCAAGATTTATCCCTCAACTACGAGGGGAGGTAAGGAACTGCCATCTAGCTCTGCACTTGATTCACCTTCTGTTTTGAATAAGCTTGCGACACGTAAACCTACTTCTGCTATTCGTTCTGATATGTCGCATGTTATTGATGATGCCACTTCTGCTATACATGATACTTATGAGGAAACTACTTCTATGCTTGATACTACTGTGCCACTTCATGAATTTCTTGGTGAACAACTTGCTAGGGCTACAGAGATTGAAAATATTGAATCTGATAATACTGATGAAATTGATGATGAAGACTTGCCTGTTATTCTCGAGGGTTATGTTTTTGATAAAGAAGCTTCTTTAGCTACTTTAGCTTGCAAAGATATATACGAACTTAAGAGGTTATTAGCTAAATGGAATAAGCAATCTCTAAATGCTAGGATGAAACCTGACCCTGCTTTTGCTACTTCACCTATCTGTGTTACTGATAAGGATTATGAATTCTATGTTGATCCTGATATAATTACTTTGGTTGAATCTGATCCTTTTCATGGCTATGAATCTAAAATTGTTGTGGCACATCTTACTAAATTAAATGACATAGCCACCATGTTCACTAATGATGAGAGAACCCGCTACTTTTATATCCTTAAAATATTTCCATTCTCATTAAAGGGTGATGCTAAGATATGGTTTAATTCTCTTGATCCTAGTTGTGTGCGTAGTCCCCAGGATATGATTTATTACTTCTCTGCTAAATATTTCCCTACTCATAAGAAACAAGCTGCTTTAAGGGATATATATAATTTTGTGCAAATTGAAGAAGAGAGTCTCCCACAAGCTTGGGTGAGGCTTCTCCAATTACTTAATGCTTTGCCTGATCATCCTCTTAAGAAAAATGAAATACTTGATATCTTTTATAATGGACTAACCGATGCTTCCAGAGATTACCTGGATAGTTGTGCTGGTTCTGTTTTCAGGGAAAGAACACCGGATGAAGCTGAAATTCTATTAAATAATATGTTGACAAATGAAAATAATTGGACACCTCCGGAGCCAATTCCTAAACCAACTCCGAAGAACAGGGGTATTCTATTTCTCAGTCCTGAAGATATGCAAGAGGCAAAGAAATCTATGAATGAAAAAGGTATTAAAGATGAAGATGTTAAGAATTTACCTCCTATTGAAGAAATACATGGTCTTAATTTACCGCCTGTTGAAGAAACATATAATCTTAATCCTTTACCTATTGAAGAAACTCATGGTCTTGATAACCCGACACAGGTAGTAAAGGTAAATTCTCTCTATAGATATGATAAAGCTGAAATCCCATTTACTATGTTTGCTAGCACATGCTTAGATGAGTTTGATAAATCTATGGCTAAGCAAGAAGATTTTAATGCTTATTTTGGTAGACAATTGAAATACAATTCAAATACGTTTGAACACTTGGGTGATTATATGGCTAATGTCAAAGGTGAACTTAAACTTATTAGTAAACATGCTTCTATGGTTACCACTCAAGTAGAACAAGTACTTAAAGCTCAAAATGATTTGCTCAATGAATTGAATAGTAAAGATAATGATAATGTTGTTAGAGTTATGACTAGAGGTGGTAAAATGACTCAGGAACCTTTGTATCCTGAAGGCCACCCTAAGAGAATTGAGCAAGATTCTCAGAGAAATAATATAGATGCACCTAGTCCTTCTAAAAGGAAGAAAAAGAAAAATGGTAGGACTTTGCATGCTTCTAGTCAACCTATTATTGAATCACCTGAGAATCCAAATGATATTTCTATTTCTGATGCTGAAACTCAATCTGGTAATGAACTTGAAACTAGTGATAATGCTAATGATAATGTTCATGATGATGCTCAACCTAGTAATGATAATGATATAGAAATTGAACCTGATGTTGATCTTGATAGCCCACAATCAAAGAATCAACGTTATGATAAGAAAGACTTTGTTGCTAGGAAACACGGTAAAGAAAGAGAACCATGGGTTCAGAAACCCATGCCTTTTCCTCCCAAACCATCCAAGAAAAAGGATGATGAGGATTTTGAGCGCTTTGCTGAAATGATTAGACCTATCTTTTTGCGTATGCGATTAACCGATATGCTCAAAATGAATCCTTATGCTAAGTACATGAAAGAAATTGTCACAAATAAAAGAAAGATACCGAAAGCTGAAATTTCTACCATGCTTGCTAATTATACTTTTAAGGGTGGAATACCAAAGAAACATGGATATCCCGGTGTACCAACTATACCATGCTCCATTAAAAGAAACTATGTTAAAACTACTTTATGTGATGTTGGAGCCGGTGTTAGTGTTATGCCTCTCTCTGTATATTGTAGACTTGATTTGAATAAGTTGACACCTACTGACATATCTTTGCAAATGGCTGATAAATCAACTTCTATACATGTCGATATTTGTGTGGATGTGCCTGTTGTAGTTGCAAACGTTACTATTTTAATGGACTTTCTTATTCTTGATATTCCCGAGGATGATAGTATGTCTATTATTCTTGGAATACCCTTTTTGAATACTGCATGCCTGTTATTGATTGCACTAAAGGCAATGTCACTTTTCATGTTAATGGTAATGAGCATACGGTACACTTTCAGAGGAAACAACCTCAAGTTCATAGTATCAACTCTATTGGGAAAATCCCATCGATTATATTTGGAGGTTTTGAATTTCCTCTTCCTACTGTCAAGAAGAAATATGATATTCTTATTATTGGGGATGTGCATATCCCTGTTGAGGTAACATAGTGTTATTCGAAATTTCGCCGGTTCCATGTTATTCGGAATGAGTTCGTTAACAAGACTTGATCAACCTTGTTAGTGGATTCCATTTGATGATCATGAGATTGATGAAACTAGAAGGCATAACCTGCTATACCCTCCTTTTAGTTTCTGTTATTTATATTAAATAGAATAAAAATAGCATTTTTCTGTCTGTTATCTGATTATCCATGTAATATAAAATACCCCGAACATAAAAGTTCTCCAAATGCCCTGAAATTTAAATATGATTTTTTCTGGAATATTTGAGAATATTTGGCACTGAGAACACAGCAGGGGGGTCAACCACCTGCCCACGAGGGTGGAGGGCGCGCCCAGGAGGGTACGGTGCGCCCCCTGCCTCGTGGGCCCACGGTGGCCCTCCTCCACTTATTCCTGCACCCACACACTTCTTCCTCCCACAAACACGAATATCCAGCTCAAACCTGTCCACGAGGTAGGGGGCACGCGCGCCTGCCCCCCTAGGGCACGCCCCCTACCTTGTGGGCCCCCTGGAGCTCCTCTGACTCCAACTCGAACTCTATATATTGTGTTTCGGGGAGAAAAAAATCGGAGAGAAGAATTCGTCGCGTTTTACGATACAGAGCCGCCGCCAAGCCCTAAAACCTCTTGGGAGGGCCGATCTGGAGTCCGTTCGGGGCTCCGGAGAGGGGAATCCGTCACCATCGTCATCATCAACCATCCTCCATCACCAATTTCATGATGCTCACCGTCGTGCATGAGTAATTCCATTGTAGGCTTGCTGGACGGTGATGGGTTGGATGAGATTTATCATGTAATTGAGTTAGTTTTGTTAGGGTTTGATCCCTAGTATCCACTATGTTCTGAGATTGATGTTGCTATGACTTTGCTATGCTTAATGCTTGTCACTAGGGCCCGAGTGCCATGATTTCAGATCTGAACCTATTATGTTTTCATCAATATATGAGAGTTCTTGATCCTATCTTGCAAGTCTATAGTCACCTATTACGTGTTGTGATCTGTTAACCCCGAAGTGACAATAATCGGGATACTTACCGGTGATGACCATAGTTTGAGGAGTTCATGTATTCAGTATGTGCTAATGCTTTGTTCCAGTACTCTATTAAAAGGAGGCCTTAATATCCCTTAGTTTTCATTAGGACCCCGCTGCCACGGGAGGGTAGGACAAAAGATGTCATGCAAGTTCTTTTCCATAAGCACGTATGACTATATTCGGAATACATGCCTACATTACATTGTTGAACTGGAGCTAGTTCTGTGTTACCCTAGGTTATGACTATTACATGATGAACCGCATCCGGCATAATTCTCCATCACTGATCCATTGCCTACGAGCTTTCCATATATTGTTCTTCGCTTATTTACTTTTCCGTTGCTATTGCTATCATCACTACAAAATACCAAAAACATCACTTTTACTACTGTTGCCTTTTGCTACCGTTACCACTACTATCATATTACTTTGCTACTAAATACTTTGCTGCAGATACTAAGTTTCCAGGTGTGGTTGAATTGACAACTCAGCTGCTAATACTTGAGAATATTCTTTGGCTCCCCTTGTGTCAAATCAATAAATTTGGGTTGAATACTCTACCCTCGAAAACTGTTGCGATCCCCTATACTTGTGGATTATCATCTACAATTCTAGTTTACTATTTATTTTGCAATCTTTACTTTCCAATCTATACAAAAATACCAAAATTATTTATCTTATTATCTTTATCAGATCTCACTTTTGCAAGTGGCCGTGAAGGGATTGACAACCCCTTTATCGTGTTGGTTGCAAGGCTCTTATTTGTTTGTGCAGGTACTAGGCGGCTTGCGTGTAGTCTCCTACTAGATTGATATCTTGGTTCTCGAAACTGAGGGAAATACTTACGCTACTTTGATGCATCACCCTTTCCTCTTCAAAGGAAAACCAACGGATGCTCAAGAGGTAGTAAGAAGGATTTCTGGCACCGTTGCCGGGGAGATTTGCACCAAGTCAAGTCAAGATTTGATCTCCCATCAACTAGTCATTTCTGGCGCCGTTGCTGGGGAGATTTATGCTCAAGTCAACACATACCAAGTACTCATCACAAACTCTTACCCCTCGCATTACATTATTTGCCATTTGCCTCTCGTTTTCCTCTCCCCCACTTCACCTTTGACGTTTTATTCGTCCTTTTTCCGTTCGCCTCTTTTCACTTGCCTCTTGTTTGCTTGTGTGTTGGATTGATTGTTTTTCACGATGGCTCAAGATAATACTAAATTATGTGACTTTTCCAATAGCAACAATAATGATTTTATTAGCACTCCGATTGCTCCTACTACCGATGATGAATCTTGTGAAATCAATACCGCTTTGTTGAATCTTTTTATGAAAGATCAATTTTCTGGCCTTCCTAGTGAAGATGCCGCTACCCATATAAACAGCTTCATTGATTTGTGTGATATGAAAAAGAAGAAAGATGTGGATAATAATATTGTTAAATTGAAGCTATTTCTGTTTTCTCTTAGAGATCTTGCTAAAACTTGGTTCTCTTCTTTGCCTAAAAATAGTATTGATTCATGGAATAAGTTCAAAGATGCTTTTATCTCTAAGTATTTTCCTCCCGCTAAGATCATCTCTCTTAGGAACGATATTATGAATTTTAAGCAACTTGAGCATGAGCATGTTGCACAAGCTTGGGAGAGCATGAAATTAATGATAAGTAATTTCCCTACACATGGTTTGAATTTATGGATGATTATACAAAAAAATTATGCTGGATTGAATTTTGCTTCTAGAAATCTTTTAGATTCGGCCTCAGGAGGCACTTTTATGGAAATCACTTTAGGAGAAGCTACTAAACTCCTAGACAATATTATGGTTAATTATTCTCAATGGCATACCGAAAGATCCACTAGTAAAAAAGTTCATGCTATTGAAGAGATTAATGTTTTGAGTGGAAAGATGGATGAACTTATGAAATTGTTTGCTAATAAGAGTGTTTCTTCTGATCCTAATGATATGCCTTTGTCCACTTTGATTGAGAATAATAATGAATCTATGGATTTGAATTTTGTTGGTAGGAACAATTTTGGTAACAGTGCGTATAGAGGAAATTTTAATTCTAGGTCGTTCCCTAGTAATTCCTACAACAACTCTTATGGAAATTTTAATAAGATGCCCTCTGATTTTGAGACTAGTGTTAAAGAATTTATGAATTCGCAACAGAATTTCAATGCTTTGCTTGAAGAAATATTACTTAAGATTGATGAGTTGGCTAGGAAGGTGGATAGAAATTCTCTTTGTGTCGATTCTTTGAAACTTAGATCTATTCCACCTAAGCATGGTATCAATGAGTCTCTCAAAGCCATGAGAATTTCCATTGATGAGTGCAAAGAAAGAACCGCTAGGATGCGTGCTAAAATAGATTGCTTTGTGAAAGCGTGTTCTTCTAGTTTTCATGATAATAATGATGAGGATCTAAAAGTGATTGGTGTGTCTCTTATTAAATCTTTGTTTGCCAATATGAATCTTTATAAATATGGGACTGGAGATGAGTCAACTTTAGTTAGAAGGCGTCCCAATGATTCAGAGTTTTTAGATCTTGATGCAAAAATTGGTAAAGGTGGGATTGAGGAGGTCAAAACTTTACAAAGCAATAAACCCACCATTTTGGATTTCAAGGAATTTAATTATAATAAGTGCTCTTTGATAGATTGTATTTCCTTGTTGCAATCCGTGTTAAATTCTCCTCATGATTATGATCAAAACAAAGCTTTTACGAAACATATCGTTGATGCTTTAATGCAATCCCATGAAGAAAAGCTTGAATTAGAAGTTTCTATCCCTAGAAAAATTTATGATGAGTGGGAACCTACTATTAAAATTAAGATTAAAGATGATGAATGTTATGCTTTATGTGATTTGGGTGCTAGTGTTTCCATGATTCCAAAAACTTTGTGTGATGTGTTAGGTTTCCGTGAATTTGATGATTATTCTTTAAATTTGCATCTTGAGGATTCCACCATTAAGAAACCTATGGGAAGGATTAATGATGTTCTTATTGTTGCAAATAGAAATCATGTGCTCATAGATTTCATCATTCTTGATATAGATTGCAATCCTACATGTCCTATTATTCTTGGTAGACCTTTCCTTAGAATGATTGGTGCAATTATTGACATGAAAGAAGGAAATATTAGATTCCAATTTCTGTTAAGTAAAGGCATGGAACACTTTCCTAGAAATAAAATCAAATTACCTGATGAATCTATTATGAGAGACACATATGGATTGCATACCAAAGATGAAAATACCTAGATCTATTCTTGTTTTTATGCCTAGCTAGGGGCGTTAAACGATATCGCTTGTTGGGAGGCAACCCAATTTTAGTTTTTGTTCCTTGATTTTTTCTCCTGTTTATTAATAAATAAATCATATATCCTCTTTTATGATTGTGTTTTATGTTTTAATTAATGTTTGTGCCAAGTAAAGCCTTTAGGCTCTTCTTGGATGATTGTTGGTTGATCTTGCTGAAAAAATAGAAAGTTTGCGCTCACGAGAATAATTCTAATTTTTTACTAGAGTGAGATAAAATACCAATTCAAACTTAAGTATATCAATATACAAATTATTTAGTACTTAATAATTTCTCAGGATTTTTGGAGGTACAGAAGTATTTGAAACCTACAGATTACTACAGACTGTTCTGTTTTTGACAGATTCTGTTTTTCATGTGTTGTTTGCTTATTTTGATGAATCTATGGCTAGTATCGGGTGGTATGAACCATAGAGAAGTTGGAATAAAGTAGGTTTAACACCAATAAAAATAAATAATGAGTTCATTACAGTAACTTAAAGTGGTGGTTTGTTTTCTTATACTAACGGAGCTCATGAGATTTTCTGTTGAGTTTTGTGTTGTGAAGTTTTCAAGTTTTTTGGGTAAAGATTTGATGGACTTTGGAATAAGTTGTGGCAAGATCTTGGGGATGCACAAGGCACCCCAAGGTAAAATTCAAGGACAACCAAAATCCTAAGCTTGGGGATTCCCCGGAAGGCATCCCCTCTATCGTCTTCGTCTATGGTAACTTTACTTGAGGCTATATTTTTATTCACCACATGATATGTGTTTTGCTTGGAGCGTCTTGTATGATTTGAGTATTTTCTTTTTAGTTTACCACAATCATCCTTGCTTTACACACCTTTTGGAGAGACACACATGAATCGGAATTTATTAGAATACTCTATGTGCTTCCCTTATATCTTTTGAGCTAGATAAATATTGCTCTAGTGCTTCACTTATATCTTTTTAGAGCACGGCGGTGGTTTTATTTTATAGAAATTATTCATCTCTCATGATTCACTTATATTATTTTGAGGTTCTTTTAGAAAATCATGGTAATTTTCTTTGGCTTATAAATTAGTCCTAATATGATAGGCATCCAAGATGGGTATAATAAAAACTTTCATATAAAGTGCATTAAATACTATGAGAAGTTTGATACTTGATGATTGTTTTGAGATATGAAGATGGTTATATTAGAGTCATGATAGTTGAGTAGTTGTGAATTTGCAGATACTTGTGTTAAAGTTTGTGATTCCCATAGCATGCACGTATGGTCAACCGTTATGTGATGACGTCGGAGCATGATTTATTTTTTGATTGTCTTCCTTATGAGTGGCGGTCGGGGACGAGCGATGGTCTTTTCCTACAAATCTATCCCCCTAGGAGCATGCGCGTAATACTTCGTTTCAATAACTAATAGATTTTTGCAATAAGTATGTGAGTTCTTTATGACTAATGTTGAGTCCATGGATTATACGCACTCTCACCCTTCCATCATTGCTAGCCTCTCTAGTACCGCGCAACTTTCGCCTGTACCATAAACCCACCATTTACCTTCCTCAAAATAGCCACCATACCTACCTATTATGGCATTTCCATAGCCATTCCGAGATATATTGCCATGCAAATTTCCACCGTTTCGTTTATTATGACACGCTCCATCATTGTCATATTACTTTGCATGATCATGTAGTTGAGATCGTATTTGTGGCAAAGCCACCGTTCATAATTTTTCATACATGTCACTCTTGATTCATTGCACATCCCGGTACACCACCGGAGACATTCACATAGAGTCATATTTTGTTATAAGCATTGAGTTGTAAGTAAATAAATGTGTGATGATCATCATTATTAGAGCATTGTCCCAATGAAGAAAGGGTGATGGAGACTATGATTCCCCCACAAGTCGGGATGAGACTCCGGAAGAAAAATAAAGGAAAAAAAAGAGGCCATAAAAAAGGGACAAGGCCCAAAGAAAAAAATGAGAGAAAAAGAGAGAAGGGGCAATGCTACTATCCTTTTTCCACACTTGTGCTTCAAAGTAGCACCATGATCTTCATGATAGAGAGTCTCTTATGTTGTCACTTTCATATACTAGTGGGAATTTTTCATTATAGAACTTGGCTTGTATATTCCAATGATGGGCTTCCTCAAAATGCCCTAGGTATTCGCGAGCAAGCAAGTTGGATGCACACTGAGGGAGTCCTGGATTAGGGGGTCTCCGGACAGCCGGACTATATCCTTTGGCCGGACCGTTGGACTATGAAGATACAAGATTGAAGACTTCGTCACATGTCCGGATGGGACTCTCCTTGGCGTGGAAGGCAAACTAGGAAATACGGATATATAGATCTCCTCCCTTGTAACCGACTCTGTGTAACCCTAGCCCCCTCCGGTGTCTATATAAACCGGAGGGTTTAGTCCGTAGGACAACATACAATCATACCATAGGCTAGCTTCTAGGGTTTAGCCTCTACGATCTCGTGGTAGATCAACTCTTGTAATACTCATATCATCAAGAACAATCAAGCAGGACGTAGGGTATTACCTCCATCAAGAGGGCCCGAACCTAGGTAAACATCGCGTCCCCTGCCTCCTGTTACCATCCGCCTTAGACGCATAGTTCGGGACCCCCTACCCGAGATCTGCCGGTTTTGACACCGACATTGGTGCTTTCATTGAGAGTTCCACTGTGCCGTCACCGTAAGGCTTGATGGCTCCTTCGATCATTGGTAATGATGCGGTCCAGGGTGAGGTTTTCCTCCCCGGACAGATCTTCGTATTCGGCGGCTTTGCACTCCGGGCCAATTCGCTTGGCCATTTGGAGCAGATCAAGAGCTATGCCCTTGGCCATCAGGTCAGGTTCGGAAACTTAAACTACACTGCCGACATCCGCGGAGACTTGATCTTCAACGGATTCGAGCCCATGCCGGGTGCACCGCACAGTCACGATGAGCATGACCTAACTCTGCCGTCGGACAGTATTCGGGAGATTGCATCTGCAACTACTCAAGCCGTTAATTCGGAGCAAACTGCGCCATCCAAGAGCGGAGGGGTAGACCCCGCCATGGAGGCCGCACTCTCAGTGGTGATAGAGCTGGATACTGACTTCACCCTGTGTCGCCGAACCACTGGATTCATCTCCGGCCACGGACTCCGAGCCACTTACATCCGTGCCCGTCGAATCCGACTGGGCGCCGATCATGGAGTCCACCTCCGCGGATATCTTTCATTACTCGCCTTTCGGCGATGTGCTAAATTCATTAAGGTCTCTCTCCCTGTCAGGAGAACCTTGGTCGAACTATGTCTGGCTAGAATGGGATGCGGACGACAAAGAAATTCGCTGCGCACCCACTACCCACTTAGTAGCCACTGTCGACGATTTAACCGACATGCTCGACTTCGACTCCGAAGATATAGACGGTATGGACGATGATGCAGGAGATGAGCAGGAACCACCGCCCACAGGGCGCTGGACCGCTACCTCATCATATGATATATACATGGTGGATACCCCCAAAGAAGGAAATAGCGACGAGACAGCGGAGGATGACCCCTCGAAGAAGCAACCCAAGCGCCGACGTCAGCGGCGCCGCTCTATGTCCCGCCACAGCAAAAGTAGTGATACCGGCACATGAGACAATAACACTCCGGATAGTGCCGAAGACAACCACAATCCCCTCCAGCACCATGTAGAGTCGGAGGATGAACAAGCTAGCCCTCCAAAGCAGGCAGCAGATGGAGAACCGGAGGAGGACAATTACATGCCTCTCTCCGAAGATGAGGTGTGCCTCGGCGATGAAGAATTTATCGTGCCTGAGGATCCCGTCGAGCAGGAGCGCTTCAAGCGCCGGCTTATGGCCACAGCAAATAGCCTGAAGAAAAAGCAACAACAGCTTCAAGCTGATCAAGACTTGCTAGCAGATAGATGGACCGAAGTCCTTGCGGTCGAGGAATACGAACTCGAGCGCCCCTCCAAGAGTTACCCAAAACGTAGGTTGCTACCTCACCTCGAGAAAGGAGCATTGAAACCTTCATCACCAGTGTACGATGCGGCTGACCGGCCACCACGTGGCCGTGCCAAAGAGGCATTTCAGCCTGAAGTTTAGCCTGGACTCCGCCGCCACTCAATCAAAAATACCAAGGCCCGGGGCAACACACGGGACCTACGAGACGTATTGGACAGCAGGGCAAAACTCGCAAGGTCAATATACGGGACACGGGCACACGCGCCAACACAGGACGATGATCGTCGCGCTGGATACACCAAAGGTAAATCCGGTCGGGCCGAATACAGCAGACAAGACTCATATGAACTGTGTCGTGATATAGCCCGGCAGAGAGGCGCCGCACACCCCCTATGCTTCACTGATGAAGTTGTGGATCACGAATTCCCGGAGGGTTTTAAACCTGTTAATATCGAATCATATGATGGTACAACAGATCCCGCTGTATGGATCGAGGATTTCCTCCTTCACATCCACATGGCTCGCGGTGACGATCTACATGCCATCAAGTACCTCCCACTAAAACACAAAGGACCAGCCCAGCATTGGTTGAATAGCTTGCTAGTAGACTCCATCGGCAGTTGGGAGGATTTGGAAGACGCATTCCTTGACAACTTCCAGGTCACTTATGTGCGACCACCGGATGCTGATGACTTGAGCCATATAACTCAGCAGCCAGGGGAATCCGCCAAGCAATTCTGGACACGGTTCCTGACTAAGAAAAACCAAATTGTCGACTGTCCGGATGCAGAGGCCCTAGCGGCATTGAAGCATAACATCCATGACAAGTGGCTTGCCCGCCACCTTGGCCAGGAGAAGCCGAAGTCTATTGCAGCCCTCACGACACTCATGACCCACTTTTGCGCGGGCGAGCATAGCTGGCTGGCTCGCAGAAACAACACATCCAGGAATCCGGGCACTCCGGATAACAAGGATGCCAATGGCAAACCACGATGCAACAAACACAAGCGCCGCAAATATGGTGATAAAACCAATAATACGGCAGTTAATGCCGGGTTCAGGGCCTCAAAGCCCGGTCAGCGGAAAGGGCCACCCAAAAATACAAATCCAGGTCCATCCAGTCTGGACCGCATACTCACCCGCCAACGCCAAATTCATGGCACCCTAGAAACGCCAGCCACCCATACTAGCAGAGAATGTTGGGTCTTCAAACAAGCCAGCAAGGCAGGCGCCAAATACGAAGAGGGGTCTCAAAGCGACGATAGCAACGAAGAGCCCAGATTTCCGAACACAGGAGGGCAAAAGAAATCCCCCTCATACTCAATCGGTGAATGTGGTAAATACCACCCAAACGGCCCACTTGGACCAGATATACACCCTTAAGGATGGCGGCTCAACGGAACTCGCTGTCCCACAATATAAGCTAGGGCCCGTCACCTTCAACCGCACGGATCGTCTGGTCAACGCCAACCGGGGCAATCCAGCTGCACTAATCCTTGACCCAATAGTAGACGGGTTCCACCTCACTCGAGTCCTTATGGACGGAGGTAGCAGTTTAAATCTGCTTTACCAGGATACAGTGCGCAAGATGGGCATCGATCAGTCAGCGATCAAGCCCAGTAAGGCCACTTTTAGAGGCATCATACCAGGTATGGAGGTCAGCTGTACAGTCTCCATTTCCCTCGGGGTAATCTTCGGATCACCAGAAAATTACCTTACCAAAGAGTTAATCTTCGAAATCGCCCTTTTCCGAAGTGACTATCAAGCACTGCTCGGGCGAACCGCGTTCGCTCGATTCAACGTGGTGCCACATTATGCCTACCGTAAGCTCAAAATGCCCGGTCCACGCGGCGTCATCACGGTTCATGGCAAGGCCGAATTTTCCTTCGACACCAAGAAATACATCACTGCCTTTGCAGCAGGAACACCGAGCAGTACCTTGTAGCCGAACCTCGAGTCGACACCTAGGCTCCTGGACACCGTCAAGGGGCTCCGAACTACTTTGCGGAAGGATACTCCGGCTCATCCAGGGTTCAATTAAACACTCCGGCGAAGGCCACGATAGGCCGAACTCAGCGGCTCAACCGCCCTCCGGCACACAAACATTTCTTATATTTCCTTCGCAGGTTCACCTTTGCACCGACCAGGATGGACTCCACAGAGGCAGCTCGAATGCGTCTGGGGATCCTTAGACATTCCCCACAGCGAACGTCCGGCTACAATACGGACCCGCACCCAACCTCTTCCCACTGGTCACAGCAGGTTCTGCTATCGCAACTCCTTTTTTTATCACATTACTTGTACCATACGCATAGACGTATTATTTATATAACATGTGGATTCATATGATGTTTACCTACTGGTTATTTGTTATCGAAATTTCGTCAAATGGCATCCGTACACAGCGGTATGCCCTAAATATGCCAGGGGCTTCGTCTTCCCCGTAACACGGCAATAAAAGTCCAAACACCTTCATGGAAGTTCGGCACCCCGAACTTATAGCATTATATGCATCAGCTCCGAATCATGTCTTGGGTCAATAGTCGGGTTTGCCCGGCTCCTATGTTTTGGTACCTTATGTTCCACTATATCAGCTAAGGTAGCACTGGGAGAACTACTGCGATTGTGTCCCGGTTCTTCCGGACGCGCACCTCAGTAGAGAAAGCCGAAAACTGACTGCTATGATACGGCGAGAGCTGGTCAGCTGTTCGAGCGGTCACAAAATCTTTAAGGATTTTCCCGCATAATGCCATAACCAATGCAGCGTGCGATGGATTGGCTTTTTTCTTCGATCAGGCGCTTATAGAGCCCCTAGTACGGTCTTCCGAACACAAGGGGCTGCGCCGACCATACTAAAGCTCCTCTCGCTAAGTGAGAGTGATAAAGACCTATAGTCTGATTGCCTAGTTCGTTGTGCTGAGCACCTCCCTTGGAGGACCCAAAACTGGGATAAAGAGTGCTCAGGTTTATCCCGAACACCCCCGTACTCCTTACGTGGGGGCAGAAGCCGACGACTGGCCAACTCTCAGCTTTAATATACAAATGGACACATAGGAGGGTAAACTTTTATATAACAGGCGACATATCGACGACCTTGTTTAAACATTACAACGGACAACATGATCCGCATTCAGGGAAATATAATGTCCTTGGTACATAGCTCCGCCGCAAGGTAGGATCCTTTCAGGACACTCTTATAGTATGATTCGGGCTTGTGGTGCTCCTTCCCCTCCGGCGGTCCTTCGGTCACCAGCTTTTCGACATCCATCTTCCCCCAATGCACCTTTGCAAGGGCGAAGGCCATTCGCACTCCTTCTATACAGACCGACCGCTTGATGAAGTCCAGTCGAGGGCAAGCGCTTATAAGCCGCCTTACGAGCCCGAAGTAGCTGCTTGGAATCGGTTTGGCAGGCCATAGCCGGATAACCACATCTTTCATGGCTAGTTCCGCTGCCTTATGCAGTTCGATCAGCTGTTTCAGTTGATCAGCAAAAGGCACCGGATAATTCGGTGCCAAATACTGAGACCAAAAAAGCTTATCGGCGGTGTTCCTTCCTTCAGCTCGGTAGAATTGAGCGACATCTGACATATTGTGCGGTAGCTCAGCAAATACACCTGAGAAGTCCGGATTCACAATCAGAAACATAGTTTTCCCTTCAAATATTTTCTTTACATGGGAAAAGCTTACCCGCCACGATCTTCCTCGCCTCGTGGATCCCCTGTAGCACGCTTTGGGTTTCCCCCTGGGCGTCGCTCATGGCTTGGCCCGCCTTGGTGAGTTCGGACTCTTTCTCTGTTAAACTCTGCTCCAAGGCCTCGCATTTACTCACGGCCTCTTGTAGCTCCTGCTCAGCTTTAATAACTCTGGCTTCGTGTTTCTCACGAAGATCCCACTCTGTGGCTGCCTTTTTCTCGGCCTCGGCAACAGCCCTTTTGAGGGCCTCGACTTTGGTGATTACTCCTAGCACAAATTATGTGGCTTATTTCATACTGACCATTTATTTCACAATAAATGCACATAATGTTGGTACATACCTTGTTTATCCCTCAACTGCATTTCCAATCGGCCAATTTCTTCTCTGGCCCACTCCAGACTTCGATTCAGTCCGGCGATCTCCGCAGTATGAGAGGC
The DNA here is from genome assembly GCF_003073215.2 of Triticum urartu. NCBI lineage: Eukaryota > Viridiplantae > Streptophyta > Magnoliopsida > Poales > Poaceae > Triticum > Triticum urartu. The sequence goes on from NC_053024.1 coordinate 614,239,803, forward strand.
AGCAGCCGCTACAGGTATCTGCTTGAAATAGGAGAGAAATCATTTTCATTTAGTGAGTCTTCCTGAGATCACGAATTCGATCCCCTGTCCGTTTCTTTCTTTCACCGAACAGTGTATCAGGGGCTACTATCTATACTACGACACTCTTCGATAACTCATAAAACATACATCAAAGCCTTTTATAAGACCGATACAGGCTTCGTTCAGTCCACTCTCGGTCGACTGAATTTTCTCAATCACCGCGCCCATCAGGGCACGGTGTTCATCAATGATGGAGGCATCTCGTAGCGCCACCAACAAAGCATCCGACACTTCTGGATGGACAGAGGTTGCCGGCGGAATAGGCATGCCCTCTCCGGTTGAAGGAGGTTGCCTTCTTGATTCTGGAGCCGTACAGGTCTCTAGAATCGCATCCGGTAGGGATCCAAACTTAGAATCGCCCCTACCGTCAGACTCCATGGGAATCTTTTTCCCCATGTGTCCGGCCCCTGCGGTTCGACCTCCAGGCGCCACTTTCATGGTTTCTTCCTTTCCTCCTTGGCCGGGGTCCTTTTGGGACGAGGCCTCGGTGTTTGACACCTGCTTGGAGGAAGGGTCCTTCGGGGGCGTCCCGCTCTCCACAGCATTTGAGCTCAGCAGGTCCTTCGATGAAGATTGTCCGGTACGGGACCTCGCCGGACTACAAGAAATATACGGCTTAGGTTAAAATACTAAGCCACGATGAGTCCGGACGCTTAAACATACTCGGATTTTATATACTCATGAGTTCACCAGGGGCTGGGCCCTCGGATCCCATGCTGGGCCGCTGTCGGCGGCTACAGGAGACTCCTCTTGACGAGGAATCTTTCCTCTTTTGGGTAGTTCGGCCTCCAAGGATGCGGAGGTCATCCTCTTCCTTCTTCCCTCCGCAAGGGATTCATTTTCCTCCTCCTTTTCATCCTCTTCGAAGGCGGAATGGGCATCAGAGCCTTTGGGTATTGTGCCCAAAGTGCCGTGCTGACGAAGGCCGCCCCGGGTCTTTTTAGCCTCCTTCTCGACCGTCTTCTTCGGCACCTTGTAAGGCACCGGGACCAGCATCTTCGTCAGAAGTGGGATGGCCGGGTCTTCAGGCAGCGGGGCCGGACGATGGATCCGCTCCGCCTTCTTCGTACAGCTCTGGGAAAGTTGAATGAACACGCGTTAAGCGCTTCCTTTCAGTCATGCGGATGGAAAAGTTTGATAAACTCACCGAACTTGCAGGGTGGGACAGTTGGTACCCGTGGTCTTCGGCGGAGTCCGGCCATGATTTGCTGGACTTAAAAAGCACCTTCCAAATGTCCTCATGCGAAGAGCCAAAGAGCCTTCACAAGGTCTGGTGCCTGGCCGGATCAAACTTCCATAGATTGCAAGTCCGGTGTTGACAAGGCAGTATCCGGCAGACTAACATCACCTGGACTACTTCGATGAGTTCAATGTTCTTATCTCCCATATCTTTAACGCGCGTCTGGAGCACCGACAGTTCGTCGGACGAGGACCAATCCAGTCCTTTCTTGACCCAGGACGTAAGCCGCAGAGGGGCGCCGGATCAAAACTCGAGAGAAGCGGCCCGTTCCTTACCGCTCGGCTCGGTGATGTAAAACCACTATTGTTTCCACTCCTTGACAGAATCATTAAAGGTTCCCATTGGCCATATGATGTTGGGCATCTTGCTCACCATAGCGCCCCCGCACTCGGCGTGCTCGCCGCTCACCACCTTGGGCTTCACATTAAAGACCTTCAGCCATAAACTGAAGTGTGGCGAAACGCGGAGAAAGGCCGCGCACACGATGATCAATGTCGAGATGTTGAGGAAGGAATTAGGGGACAGATCGTGAAGATCGATCCCATAATAGTACATGATACCGCGAACGAATGGGTGGAGAGGAAATCCTAGCCCACGGACAAAGTGAGGGAGGAATACAACCCTCTCGTGGAGTTCCGGAGTGGGGACGATCTGTCCCGCCGTCGGGAGATGGTGGCCAATTTTCATGGCCAGATACCCGGCCTCCCGAAGCTTTTTGATATCCTTCTCTCGAACAGCAGAGGCCATCCATTTGCCTCCTGCTCCGGATCCAGACATCTTTGGAAGACCTTTTGTGGGTAGAGGAGGTGAGCGCTCGCGCGTTGGAGCCTGAGTAGAATGGAATGAGTGGGGAAGAAGGTATGGGTGAAGAGGGTGAATTCTTGTCCCTTTATAAGGGCGGAAGAGGCAATGCGCCTCCCCTGGTAAAACCTCTTATTCTCCAAGCGCCATAAGTAATGGCGCGGTTGGGTTAGCCGTGTCCGTATTGATGAGAATCTCGTAATAAGGGGGGCATGATCTCTGCTTTGACAAGACATGTCGAGAAAATCGCCCCGCGATATGTGCGGTGCTGGTTGAGAAAAACGGTTCGAATAAAGACCGGGCCATGACATGATGTCATGCTATCGAAATGTGTTAGCGGATTGGATTTGTGGAAATATTATTCTCTCTACGGTGGTATGTGGAACTTGTTTTGCAGAGCCGGACACTATCCTTGTGTTCAAAATCTTCTATGGAGTATTCGGAGGAGGAACCCGCCTTGCAATGCCGAAGACAATACTGCGCGCCGGACTCATCGTCATTGAAGCCTGGTTCAGGGGGTACTGAGGGAGTCCTGGATTAGGGGGTCTCCGGACAGCCGGACTGTTGGACTATGAAGATACAAGATTAAAGACTTCGTCCCGTGTCCGGATGGGACTCTCCTTGGCGTGGAAGGCAAGCTAGGCAATACGGATATATAGATCTCCTCCCTTGTAACCGACTCTGTGTAACCCTAGCCCCCTCCGGTGTCAATATAAACCAGAGGGTTTAGTCCGTAGGACAACATACAATCGTACCATAGGCTAGCTTCTAGGGTATAGCCTCTACGATCTCGTGGTAGATTAACTCTTGTAATACTCATATCATCAAGAACAATCAAGCAGGACATAGGGTATTTCCTCCATCAAGAGGACCCGAACCTGGGTAAACATCGCGTCCCCTGCCTCCTGTTACCATCCGCCTTAGACGCATAGTTCGGGACCCCCTACCTGAGATCCGCCAGTTTTGACACCGACACACACCCACTTAGTTTCTTTTGTTGAGCTTTCATACATTTATAGCACTGGTGCATCCGTTGCATGGAAATCCCTACTCACTCACATTAATATCTATTGATGGGCATCTCCACAGCCCATTGATACGCCTAGTTGATGTGAGACTATCTTCTCCTTTTTGTCTTCTCCCAAACCACCATTCTATTCCACCTATAGTGATATATCCATGGCTCACGCTCATGTATTGCGTGAAGATTGAAAAAGTTTGAGAACATCAAAAGTATGAAACAATTGCTTGGCTTGTCATCGGGGTTGTGCATTATTTAAATATTTTGTGTGATGAAGATAGAGCATAGCCAGACTATATGATTTTGTAGGGATAGCTTTCTTTGGCCATCTTATTTTGAGAAGACATAATTGCTTGGTTAGTATGCTTGAAGTATTGTTTTTATGTCAATATTAAACTTTTGCCTTGAATCTTTCAGATCTGAATATTCATGCCACAATAAAGAAAATTACATTGAAAATTATGTTAGGTAGCATTCCACATCAAAAATTCTGTTTTTATCATTTACCTACTCGAGGACGAGCAGGAATTAAGCTTGGGGATGCTTGATACGTCTCCCACATATCTATAATTTTTTATTGTTCCATGCTATTATATTATCTGTTTTGGATGTTTAATGGGCTTTATTATGCACTTTTATATTATTTTTGGGACTAACCTATTAACCGAAGGCCTAGTGCAAATTTTTGTTTTTTTCCTATTTCAGTGTTTCGCAGAAAAGGAATATCAAACTGAATCGAAACGGAATGAAACCTTCACGGGGATATTTTTTGGAACAAACGCAATCCAGGAGACTTGGAGTGGAGGTCAAGGAAGCAATGAGGCGGCCACGAGGTAGGGCAGCGCGCCCAGGGGAGCCACGAAACCCTTTTTCCACCGCCACAACCTGCTGTACCCGTGAGATCCCATCTGGGGACCTTTTTCGACGATCTTCCGGAGGGGCATTCGATCACGGAGGGCTTCTACATCAACACCATAGCCTCTCCGATGATGTTTGAGGAGTTTACCATGGACCTTGGGGTCCATAGTTATTAGCTAGATGGCTTCTTCTCTCTCTTTGGTTCTCAATATAAAGTTCTCCTCGATTTTCTTGGAGATCTATTCGATCTAATACTTTTTGCGGCGTGTTTGCCGATATCCGATGAATTGTGGGTTTATGATCAAGATTATCTATGAACAATATTTGATTCTTCTATGAATTCTTATATGCATGATTTGATATCTTTGCAAGTCTCTTCGAATTATCAGTTTGGTTTGGCCTACTAGATTGATCTTTCTTGCAATGGGAGAAATGCATAGCTTTGGGTTCAATCTTGCAGTGTACTTTCCCAGTGATAGTAGGGGCGGCAAGGCACGCATTGTATTGTTGCCATCGAGGATAACAAGATGGGGGTTTATATCATATTGCTTGAGTTTATCCCTCTACATCATGTCATCTTGCCTAATGTGTTACTCTGTTCTTATGAACTTAATACTCTAGATGCATGCTAGATAGCGTTCGGTGTGTGGAGTAATAGTAGTAGATGCAGAATCATTTCAGTCTACTTGACACGGACGTGATGCCTATGTTTATGATCATGCCTAGTGTCGGTGTCAAAACCAGCGGATCTCGGGTAGGGGGTCCCAAACTGTGCGTCTAAGGTGGATGGTAACATGTAACACCCACGATGCGGCTATATCTCCCACGTGTCGAAGCACAACTTAGAGGCATAACCACATAGTAGGCATGTCGCAAGAGGGGTAATCTTTACACATCCCATGTACTGAATACGAAAGGGATAAAGAGTTGGCTTACAATCGCCACTTCACACAATACATAAATATAACATTACATCATCCAGAATACAATCAAGGTCCGACTATGGAACCAAATAAAGAAAGACAACCCCTAATGCAAAAGATCCCCGGTCGCCCCGACTGGGCTCCACTACTGATCAACTGAAAAATGAAACAACACAACGAGCATGATCTTCATCTAGCTCCCTCTTGAGCTCAGTTGCGTCACCTACACTGGTATCATCGGCACCTGCAACTGTTTGGAAGTATCTGTGAGCCATGGGGACTCAGCAATCTCACACCCGCGAGATCAAGACTATTTAAGCTTATGGGTAGGAAAAAGGTAGTGAGGTGGAGCTGTAGCAAGCACTAGCATGTATGGTGGCTAACTTACGCAAATGAGAGCGAGAAGAGAAGCAAAGCACGGTCGTAAACTAGAAGTGATCAAGAAGTGATCCTGAAACTACTTACGTTCAAGTATAACACAAGAACCGTGTTCACTTCCCGGACTCCGCCGAAAAGAGACCATCACGGCTACACACGCGGTTGATACATTTTAATTAAGTTAAGTTTCAGGTTCTCTACAACCAGACATTAACAAATTCCCATACGCCCATAACCGCAGGCATGGCTTTCGAAAGTTCAAAACCCTACAGGGGTGTCCCAACTTAGCCCATCACAATCTCTCACAGTCAACGAAGGATATTCCTTCTCCCAGGAAGACCTGATCAGACTCGGAATCCCGGTTACAAGACATTTCAACAATGGTAAAACAAGACCAGCAAAGCCGCTCGATGTGCGGACAAATCCCGATAGGAGCTGCACATATCCCGTTCTCAGGGCACACCGGATGAACACTACGTACAACTAAAACCAACCATCAAGTTTCCCCGAGGTGGTGCTGCAAGTGGCTCTGTTTTGGACCAACACTCGGAGGAGCACTGGCCTGGGGGTTTAAAATAAAGATGACCCTTGAGTCTGCAGGACACAAGGGAAAAAGGCTTAGGTGGCAAATGGTAAAACCAAGGTTGGGCCTTGCTGGAGGAGTTTTATTCAAAGTGAACTGTCAAAGGGTTCCCATTATAACCCAACCGCGTAAGGAACGCAAAATCAAGGAACATAACACCGGTATGACGGAAACTAGGGCGGCAAGAGTGGAACAAAACACTAGGCATAAGGCCGAGCCTTCCACCCTTTACCAAGTATATAGATGCATTAAAGTAAACAAGATATAATAATGATATCCCAACAATATCCATGTTCCAACAAGGAACAAACTCCATCTTCACCTGCAACTAGCAACGCTACAAGAGGGGCTTAGCAAAGCGGTAACATAGACAAACAACGGTTTGCTAGGAAAGGTGGGTTAGAGGCTTGACATGGCAATATGGGAGGCATGATATAGCAAGTGGTTGGTATCGTGGCATAGCAAATAGAGTGAGAAACTAGCAAGCAAAGATAGAAGTGATTTCGAGGGTATGGTCATCTTGCCTGCAAAGTTCTCCGAGCTGACGAAAGCATGACCCTCGTAAGCATACTCAACGGACTCAACGGGTACCTCGAACACGAAATCGTCTCCCGGCTCTACCCAAAGCAAGAACACAATCAAAGGAAACAACAATCAACCATGGTGCAATGTGCAAGCAACATGATGCAAAACATGGCATGATATGCGGGATGTGATATGCAATGCATACGCGTGCTCCGGAAGGTAAAGATCAAACCAGGCCTCAACTTGGCAAACCAAGCATGCTGCTGGAAAGATGAGATGATTTTAGTCGAAATAGATATAAAGATCACCGGAATCAGAAGCACGGTTTGCAAATGGCAAGCAAAACAATAATGGCACAAATCTGCGATTAATAGCATGATGCCATCTCGAATGCAATAAGAAACTAAGCTACTGCACTCCAACATAGAAACAAAGCACATGGAAGTTATCTAATCAAGATGCTTGACAAAATATGAACACTGAGCTACGGCTAAATCACACAAGAGCAGGTTCAAACAAGCATGGCAAAAGTGCAAAAGATATCAGCATCACAGACTTAGTGAAAATACTAACATGTCAGGAATTAACATCATGAAGCAATGTTTAGAGCAAGATAACAACATACTATAGGAACAGAACATAGCAAACAAAGGCATGGCATGAATCTATTCAAAGCATAGAACAAAAGTCCCTTAGTGACCATGATTCAAAAAGGATTAGAAGATAAGATGGCACCCATGTAAACATAGCAAGTTCCGTTAACAGATTCAGACTTAGCAGAAAACTGGACATGGCAAAAACAGAATTATGAAGGCATGTTTGCGAGCTCGATTCACTCAACATAAGGCATTGCATGACAAGATAAGCATAGCATCAGCAAGAAGACATGTTCAAGAAGCTAACCAAGGAAAGAGCAAGTTTATATAATGCATGGATCAACTACAACAACCTTGGCAAAATTGATTAACATGTAAACAATCTGCCAGGAACATTTTGTAGCAAAACTAGAGAAAGATTAAGTCATGCTAGGGCACTCCATAAATGCAAACAGTGGCATGGATGGATAGAGCACAACCATATGCCCAAATCATCCTTACTGAAGTAACTCAAATAAAGCATGGATCTCTCTGTAGCAACATGAATACATGGCATAAAAATAACAGCAGGGCAAAGACTTAGTGAAATTCTAAGTCTCTGAAATCAGCAATAACACGAGAGCTACATTGCATGCTTGTGCTAGTCACCACATTGATCACAAAAATACATGGCATACACCCCTGTAAAGATGGCATGGCATAGCCCAAACACATGTAGAGCTCATGCCCATATGCAGCACACAATAATCATGGCAAAAATGACAAATGCTCATAATCTGACAAGAATCAGCATCTAACATTTTATAGCACTCTTGCATCAACAATTTGGGCATCAAGATGGACTCAATCAAGCATGAAACAATTGAACAAAATGAAGAGCACAACCTGATGAACATTTCGATATCTCACGCGCACAAAACGGAGCTACGGATGAGAAGTTATGGCATGATGAATAGAGGCATAAAAAGTTATAGATCCAGGGACTTAGAAGAAATATACCCTCGAAAAAGTCAACGGGACGAGGTTGTGCGGGACGAGGAGATCTGGGACGCAGCAGGGTTGTTTGGTTCGTTGAAGTGGTGCATCTGGTCCCGATCCGCGGGTCGCCGGAGAAGTTCGCCGGAGACGTCGCCGGAGCGCGGGGAGCTCGCCGGAGGGGTCGGGGGAGGCCGGAATAGGTGTATCTCGACGGGGCGGCGCGGGGAGGCCGGGGCGGCGATGGACGGTGGCGTGGGTGGTGGCCGGAATGGCGACGGGGAGCGGCGGGGAGCGGCGGAGCGCCACGGTGGCGCGCCGGTGGAGGAGGCGCGACGAGAAGGCAGTGCGGTTGGCTCGGGCGCTCAGCGGCGGCGCGCACGCGGAAACCATGGCCGGCGCCGACGGGAGGCGGCGGCGCAAGCGAGGCGAGACGGCGTGGCAAGGGGTGGCGGCGCTCGGGAGGCGAGGAGCGCCGACGAGCGGGCGCGGGGCGGCGGCCCAGATCTGGCCCGGGGCGGGCCGGCTGCGGGCCGGGCGGGCCGCGGCGGAGGGAGGCAGCGTGGGGACAGATGGAGAGGTGGGATTCGACGGGGCGGCGGAGACACGTCCGGCACGGGATGGACATGTCCGGCGGCGGGAGGTGGAAGAAGACTAGGGTTTCATCCGCGAAATTTTCGGAGGGAGACACATACATAGGTAGAGGGTGTTAGGAGAGTCCAAATGGGGAGCGGTTTTCGGCCACGCGATCGTGACCGAACGGCCGAGAGGATGGAGGGGGTTTGGATGGGTTATTGGGCCACTTTAGAGGGGTGTTGGGCTGCAACACACACGAGGCCTTTACGGTTCCCTGGTTAACCGTTGGAGTATCAAACGGACTCCAAATGGCACGAAACTTGACAGGCGGTCTACTGGTGGTGTACCAAGGCCGCTTGGCAAATCTCGGTCCATTTCGAGACATTTTAACATCCGCTCACGAAAAGAGGCCAAAAGGGGGCGCCGAAGGACATAGGAGTGTCGGATCGCAAAACGGACAACGGGGAAAATGCTCGGATCCATGAGACGAACACGTATGCAAATGCAATCCACATGATGACATGATATGAAATGCATGACATGAACAAAAAGCAAAACGAAGAGAAAACCCAACCACGAAGGCAAAAAACATATCGCATCTCCGGAAAAGGCAAGAGTCAGAGTTACAAATATGGAAAGTCGTATCCGGGGCGTTACATAATAGGAGGCGGGGGACACGATGTTTACCCAGGTTCGGGCCCTCTCGATGGAGGTAATACCATACTTCCTGCTTGATTGATCTTGATGATATTAGTATTACAAGAGTTGATCTACCACGAGATCGTAGAGGCTAAACCCTAGAAGCTAGCCTATGGTATGATTGTTGTTGTCCTACGGACTAAACCCTCCAGTTTATATAGACACCGGAGGGGGCTAGGGTTACACAGAGTCGGTTAAAAGGGAGGAGATCTACATATCCGTATTGCCAAGCTTGCCTTCCACGCCAAGGAGAGTCCCATCCGGACATGGGACGAAGTCTTCAATCTTGTATCTTCATAGTCCAACAGTCCGGCCAAAGGATATAGTCCGGCTGTCCGGAGACCCCCTAATCTAGGACTCCCTCAATAGCCCCTGAACCAGGCTTCAATGACGGTGAGTCCGGCATGCAGATTTGTCTTCGGCATTGCAAGGCGGGTTCTTCCTCCGAATACTCCATAGAAGATTTTGAACACAAGGATAGTGTCCGGCTCTGCAAAACAAGTTCCACATACCACCGTAGAGAGAATAATATTTCCACAAATCTAATCTGCTGACACGTTTGACAGCATGACATCATACCACGGCCCGGTCATTATTCAAACCGTTTTTCTCAACCAGCTACTGCACATATCGCGAGGTGGTTTCCTTGCCACTTCTTGTTGAAACAGAGATCGTGTCCCCCTTATTACGGGATTCTCATCAATACGGACGTGGGTAACCCAATCATGCCCGTTGGTATGACTCCTCGATTTTAGGCAAGTCCCAAATGACCACGAGGAGGATGCTTGATATTCGTCCTCTTTATAAAGAGGCCAAGGCCTGTCCTTTTTTCCCTCTTGTACTCAATCGAATCCTTCCCCCGCCTCCAGTCCCAACACCCAAGGCTCAGGTCAGGCGCTTCGGACCTTCAACCATGTCCGGATCCAACCTTCAAGGTCGGTGGATGCCTTCCTCTGTCACAGAGGAAGACATCAAGAAGCTAAGAGAGGCCAGGTATTCAACCAGCGAAATATCGCACAGGCTGCCTGCTCGAGGGCAGGTCATTCCCACTCCCAAACCCGGCGAGAGCATTGTATTCATCTCTCACTTCCTCCGAGGGCTAAGCCTCACTCTGGATCCCTTCGTTAGGGGGATCATGTTCTATTATGGGCTGGATTTCCATGACCTGGCCCCGGATTCCTTCCTTCACATCTCATTGTTCATCATCATGTGTGAGGCCTTCCTCCACATTACCCCACAGTTCGGCCTGTGGCTCAAGACTTTCAATGTGAAGCCGAAGATGATAGAGGGGCGACACGCAGAGTGCGGAGGTGCCGTAATAAGCAAAAGCGCTGATGTTCCATGGCCAGAGGGTTCCTTCCCAGAGGTGTCCAGTTTATGGCAACAGGAGTGGTTTTATATCACAGCTCCCCGGGGTACCAAGTGGTAGCCGCCCCTGCCTTTCGCTCGCCCCCCCCACCACAACTAACGCCATGGATCAACAAGGGGCTGGACTGGGGGCCAGTAAATGATGTGCCGATATTGTAGAGTCGCATCCGAGATCTCCTCGAGAGAGATGTCAGCCTGCCCACGGTAATGCAAGTCATGCTAGTTCGTCGAGTCTCGCCTTGCAAACGTCGACCCCTCCGTATGTGGGAGTTCAACCCGGAAGGACCGCGAACTATTCAGCACTTCCTTGGCATGATGCTCCAAGAGATGTACAAATTGTTCTTCGGACCACAAATAAGGTGTCCGTACACCACCGAGGATGCGGGTCTGAGCTGCAATCGTCCAGGTACCCAAGTAAGTAATCCCGTGGCCGAACGCGTTGTTTTTATTTATTTATCACAACATCATTCTGAAAGGTCGCTCTTTGACTAGGACTAGGTAACAAAGGCGAACATGATCAGGTGTTCGACCCCCCTTCCCGAAGGCTCAGCAGATCCAGTATTGGCCAGAATGCTCGAGCCGGCACCTTATCAGGTGCCCTCAGGGGAAGATAAAGGGGGAATAAAGAGGCTGAAAGCGGGCCTCACTCATTATTCATCCAAACCGGGGGAATTAGCGCCTCCGCGAATGTAACGCCCCGGACACACCCGCCGGTGGTCATTACTCCTGGCGGGACCTAGACTGGCCCCACAGATCAATACTAGTCTTTTCTGCGCACTTTGTCCTCACTCATGCGCACCCGGGAGCAACTTCCCGGTCAGTCACCCATCCTGACACTACTCCAAGCTGAGCACGCTTAACTTTGGAGTTCTGTCCGAATGGGCTCCCATAAAAGAAGGAATTCCTTATTGATATGAGTAGTCTATCATCCCTAATAAGCCAGGCTATCACAGCGAAGGAGGGTAATCAGGGAGAAGAGTCTGAAATTCCCTCTCCCCAAGGAAGGAAGAGGACCACCTCTAAATACTCTGAAACAAAGGTTTCCAAACGGGGGAAGAAATCTTCGCCAGAGGGTCCTGCCTCGGAAGGTACCCTTGCCACACAGTGCCCGCAAGGGGGTCAACCCTCCACCGAGCTGTAAGTAAATAAAAGGCACTAAATAATAAAAATGTCCTACTTTACTTCTGAGGACAATAACCGAAGCATATATATTGTAGTTCGGATCGTAGCCCTTCTCGACAGAGTTCGTCTTCGAGGGATCTTCTCCCGCAGATGATGGAGAGCGAAACACCTCCCCATGCCTCCCCGCCTCATGAGGCAGGCGACCCTTGGGTGTCATCACGGGGGATTTCTCCTGATCCGCCGAGGCAAGAGGCTAATTCTTCGGCCACCCAAAGTCCTTAGTATTCGGCTCCTAAAGAGAGCAACAGAATGAGTCCGAAACCGTCCGGTGTGCGACCGTACGCACTCAAGGATCTTCTGGAGCAAGCGGCTATCTCAGAAGCGCATCGTGCGCTAATGGGTACGGTGGTTCAGAGGATTTCATCCGCCGAAAGTGGGTTGCATGAAGCTTTTATGAGTCTGCTGAAAGGCTTTGAGGTATGTGAAATAGTGTATGTTTTTACAGTACCGCACACGTTAGGTGTGCCCTATGCAGATAGTAGCCCTTGAGACTCTGGTTGTCGTTGAGGACGGCGGCAAACAGAGGATCATCGTCCCAGGTAAGAATCAGGCTGTCTTCATGTGCAAGTGGCTGAAGGTCCGGTGGCTAGCCGGACTAGTGAGTTTGCCGAGCTGAAGCGGCAACTTGATGTGGCAGATGCCGACATCGTGCTTGTCAACAAGCGGCTCGATGAGGCACAGGGTATGTGATTTCTCCGGTGATCAACACATAGTAAGAGGAGCATGATGCTAGTATCTTTAATATGTTGTGACTGCAGATGGAGTTGCCACCGTGGAGACCCTTCGGGCGGAACTTGCCTGAGCCAAGGAACAAGCCAGGAATAGTGATGGGCCGCTCTAAAGGCGGTCGAAGAGCTGAGGGCCGAACAGGCTGCGCATTACCAAAGCAAGGAAAAAATAGCCAAAATGGCCATTGAGTTGAAAGATGTCGCTGATACGTCTCCGACGTATCTACTTTTCCAAACACTGTTGTCCTTGTTTTGGACTCTAACTTGCATGATTTGAATGGAACTAACCCGGACTGCCGTTGTTTTCAGCAGAATTGCTATGGTGTTATTTATGTGTAGAAACAAAAGTTCTCGGAATGACCTGAAACTTCACGGAACATCTATTCGTAAATAATAAAAAATCCTTGCAAAAGATGAAGACCAGGGGGGCCACCACCTGTCCACGAGGGTGGGAGCGTGCCTGCCCCCCTATGGTGCGCCCCTACCTCATGGCACCCCTGGAGCTCCTCCGACCTCAACTCCAACTCTATATATTTGCTTTTGGGGAGAAAAAATCAAATAGAAGGATTCATCGCGTTTTACGATACGGAGCCGCCGCCAAGCCCTAAAACCTCCCGGGAGGGCCGATATGGAGTCCGTTCGGGGCTCCGGAGAGGGGAATCCGTCGCCATCGTCATCATCAACCATCATCCATCACCAATTTCATGATGCTCACCGCCGTGCGTGAGTAATTCCAATGTAGGCTTGCTGGACGGTGATAGGTTGGATGAGATCTATCATGTAATCGAGTTAGTTTTGTTAGGATTTGATCCCTTGTATCCATTATGTTCTGAGATTGATGTTGCTATGACTTTGCTATGCTTAATGCTTGTCACTAGGGCCCGAGTGCCTTGATTTCAGATCTGAACCTATTATGTTTTCATTAATATATGAGAGTTCTTGATCCTATCGTGCAAGTCTATAGTCACCTATTATGTGTTATGATCCGTTAACCCCGAAGTGACAATAATCAGGATACTTACCGGTGATGACCATAGTTTGAGGAGTTCATGTATTCACTATGTGCTAATGCTTTGTTCCGGTAGTCTATTAAAAGGAGGCCTTAATATCCCTTAGTTTCCATTAGGACCCCGCTGCCACGGGAGGATAGGACAAAAGATGTCATGCAAGTTCTTTTCCATAAGCACGTATGACTATATTCGGAATACATGCCTACATTACATTGATGAACTGGAGCTAGTTCTGTGTCACCCTATGTCATGATTGTTACATGATGAACCGTATCCGGCATAATTCTCCATCACCGATCCATTGCCTATGAGCTTTCCATATATTGTTCTTCGCTTATTTACTTTTCCGTTGCTATTGCAATCATCACTACAAAATACCAAAAATATTACTTTTGCTACCGTTACCTTTTACTACCGTTACCACTACTATCATATTATTTTGCTACTAAATACTTTGCTGCAGATATTAAGTTTCCAGGTGTGGTTGAATTGACAACTCAACTGCTAATACTTGAGAATATTCTTTGGCTCCCTTTGTGTCGAATCAATAAATTTGGGTTGAATTCTACCCTTGAAAATTGTTGCGATCCCCTATACTTGTGGGTTATCAAGACTATTTTCTGGCGCCGTTGCCGAGGAGCATAGCTCTATCCTTTGAGTCACTTGGAATTTATATCTGCTTATCATTATGAAGAACTTGAGAGATCCAAAAACCAAGATTTATCCCTCAACTACGAGGGGAGGTAAGGAACTGCCATCTAGCTCCGCACTTGATTCACCTTCTGTTTTGAGTAAGCTTGCAACACCTAAACCTGCTTCTGCTATTCGTTCTGATATATCGCATGTTATTGATGATGCCACTTCTGCTATGCATGATACTTATGATGAAACTACTTCTATGCTTGATACTACTGTGCCACTTGGTGAATTTCTAGATGAACAACTTGCTAGGGTTAGAGAGAATGAAAATGTTGAATCTAATAATATTGATGAAAGTGATGATGAAGACTTGCCCGTTATTCCCAAGGGTTATGTTTTTGCTAAAGAAGCTTCTTTCGCTATTTTAGCTTGCAAAGATAGTTATGAACTTAAGAGGTTATTAGCTAAATGGAATAAGCAATCTCTAAATGCTAGGATGAAACCTGACCCTACTTTTGCTAGTTCACCTATCTTTGTTACTGATAAGGATTATGAATTCTCTGTTGACCCTGATATAATTACTTTGGTTGAATCTGATCCTTTTCATGGCTATGAATCTAAAACTACTGTGGCACATCTTACTAAATTAAATGATATAGCCACCCTGTTCACTAATGATGAGAGAACTTGTTACTTTTATATCCTTAAAATATTTCCGTTCTCATTAAAGGGTGATGCTAAGATATGGTTTAATTCTCTTGATCCTGGTTGTGTGCGTAGTCCCAGGATATGATTTATTACTTCTCTGCTAAATATTTCCCTGCTCATAAGAAACAAGCTGCTTTAAGGGATATATATAATTTTGTGCAAATTAAAGAAGAGAGTCTCCCACAAGCTTGGGGGAGGCTTCTCCAATTACTTAATGCTTTGCCTAATCGTCCTCTTAAGAAAAATGAAATACTTGATATATTTTATAATGGACTAACCGATGCCTCCAGAGATTACCTGGATAGTTGTGTTGGTTCTGTTTTCGGGGAAAGAACGCCGGATGAAGCTGAAATCCTATTGAATAATATGTTGACAAATGAAAACAATTGGACACCCCCTGGGCGCACCCCCTGCCTTGTGGGCCCACGGTGGCCCTCCTCCACTTATTCCTGCACCCACACACTCCTTCTTCCTCCCACAAACACAAATATCCAGTTCATACCCGAGTCCAAGCTCATTTTGCTGCCATTTTCGATCTCCTTGCTCAAAGCACCTCTCACAAAACTACTTGGGGAGATTGTTCCTTGGTATGTGACTCCTCCATTGGTCCAATTAGTTTTTGTTCTAGTTCTTTATTCATTGCAAATTTTTGCTGCTTAGGTGACCCTGTTCTTGAGCTTGCATGTAAAATTTATATGGTCAAAAGTAGTTTTGATGCATGATATAGGCTCTAGGCACTTGTAGGAGTAGTTTCTATCAATATTATTGAGTTTGGTTCCCTTTTATTTTGAAGTTACTAAAAATTTCAGAATTTTTCAGAAAATAATGAAGAGATTTTTTAGGGGCTCATCGAGCCGAAGCTCGAAGGAAAAGCAAAATGAAAAAGCAGCGAAGCCCAAGTATAATCTACCTCGCACTGCGGAGGTTTGGCCGTGTGAATGGCCTTCCGATGAATTCTTGAGAGCAGCCGGGATTTATGATGATTTTTATGAATTGGCCGAGAATGCAGGCATCACTGCTTTCCTCCACGACCAACGCGACCAGTATATCTTACTCACAAATATCTTTGTGCAAAACTTTCATTTCCATTATAGGAGCTCACCACCTACGTTGGAGTTTTATTTATATGATGAGCATAAGGAGATGTCACTTTATGATATTTGTCGGGTTTGTTTGGTCCCTTTCGAGGGCACAACAGAGGAACCACATCGCGACGATGTGGATGGGTTTATTGATACCATCACTGTAGGGGAAACGAGGAAGGTTTCCGATGCACGAATCACTAGCATACATTTTCCTGTTTTACGCTACTTTGCAATATTTGCTAGTCGTTGCTTAATTGGTCGCGGAAACTGTGGAAACCTTAGTGTTCCTAATATTATTATTTTGTTCCACGATTTATTCAGTGATAACTCTGTTAGTATGGGCGGTATTATTGCTAAACAGTTAAGTCTGAACCGTATAAAGGGCCCCATCTTTGGAGGCATCTATGCTTCATGCCTAGCTACACATTTTAACATACCTATTAGGCATTATGAGAAGGAAGAAAAATTGTTGCCTCGTGTATATTTAGATTATAAGAGTATGGTGGCACATGACTTTATTGTTAAGAATAGGGAAGGGGGCTTAAATACAAATTGTTCTTTCATAAACATCATCATGAGACTATTACCCTGGCTGCTCCTTCCTTGTTTGATTTATCTGCAGGCCAGTACCTTGTTCCGTTAGAGGCTATTCACGCCTACCGGAACCCTACATCTGCCACAGAGCCAGAGTCGGAACCACAAGTTGATCCTCCACGACAGTCTAATTACCATTGGGATCTGGAAATGATTGCCAACCAGTGGCAGTCAGAGTCTTCTTCTTCTCAGTATGACCCCAACTATTATTATGGATATCCGCCAGGCCAGCCGTGGCCATACACCAACTTAGGCCCAAAGCCTAAGCTTGGGGGAGTACGTATTTCCCACCGACATTACATTCATGTTCACACACTCATTGCTAGATGTCGGTGCTCATACTTTTTAATTGTATCATCCATGCTAGTTTATTTCCTTTTTATGCTTTCTTTTTGTGTGTTTAATAAACCGTAAGAAAAACCAAAAAAATAGTTGTAGCTTTTAATTAGTTTACTTTCCATGCTTGTAGTAGTAATTAAAAAAGAAAACCCGAAAAGATTTCATGTTCTTCTTTTGCTTGTTGGGAGCTTTCCCGTGTAAATAGTTTTATTTCTTTTCTTTTCTTTGGGGGTCGATAGGAAAAGACCATAATTAAATTATTGAAGTAGCTCTTATATGCAATATTGTTGATCTGACAAAAGAGCCCATATTGCCTTGTCTTCTCCTGTTTATTGAATGCTTGCAGATTCCAGCTTAGTCCAATGCACGTGCACTATTGTTATTATTCACACTATTCAGTCGTGCAGGTGAAAGGCAATTATGACGATATATGATGGACTGACCGAGATGATAAAAGCTGGTATGAACTCGACCTCTCTTCTTTTTGTAAATATGATTAGTTCATCGTTCCTGATTCAGCCTATTATGAATAAACATGTTTGCAATGACAACTAGGGATCATAGTTTCTTATGCCATGCTTGATTAACTGGGAGCTTATAATGGTTTACCTTGTGTGCCAACATGCTATTAAAATGGTTGTGATGTGGTATGATAGGGTGGTATCCTCCTCTGAATGATTTAAGTGACTTGACTTGGTGCATGTTCACGCATGTAGTTGAAACAAAATCAACATAGCCTTCACGATATTTATGTTCATGGTGGATTATATCCTACTCATGCTTGCATTCGGTGTTGATTAATTTTAATGCATGTTCATGACTGTTGTCGCTCTCTAGCTGGTCCCTTCCTAGTCTTTTGCTAGCCTTCACCTGTACTAAGCGGAAATACTGCTTGTGCATCCAACTCCATAAACCCCAAAGTTATTCCATATGAGTCCACCATACCTACCTATATACGGTATCTACTTGCCGTTCCAAGTAAATTCGTATGTGCCAAACTCTGAACCTTCAAATAAATAACCTGTTTTGTATGCTCGAATAGCTCTTGTATCAACTAGGGCTGTCCGTATCTTCCATGTTAGGCGGGTTATTCTCAAGAGGAGTGGACTCCGCTCCTCACTCACGAGAAAGTGGCTGGTCACCGAGATGCCCAATCCCATGCTTTATGCAAATCAAATCAAAATAATTGCAAACAAAACTCCCCCTGGAACTCTTGTTAGTTGGAGGCACTCGTTGTTTCGAGCAAGCCGTGGATTGATGCTTGTTGGTGGAGGGGGAGTATAAACTTTACCGTTCTGTTTGGGAACCGCCTATAATGTGTGTAGCATGGAAGATATCGCCATCTCTTGGTTGTTATGTTGACAATGAAAGTATACCACTCAAAATATTATTCATCTCTATTTCAAAACCGAGCTCTGGCACCTCTACAAATCCCTGCTTCCCTCTGCGAAGGGCCTATCTATTTATTTTCATGTTGAGTCATCATCTTCTTATTAAAAAGCACCAGTTGGAGAGCACCGCTGTCATTTGCATTCATTACTGTTAGTTTACATTGAGTATGACTTGACTGGGTCTCTTTTACCATGAATTACAATGTCTAGTCAGTCCTTGATCTTTAAAGGTGCTCAACATTTATGTTTTGTGGTCTCAGAAAGGGCTAGCGAGATACCATCTTGTTATATCATATTATGATTGTTTTGAGAAAGTGTTGTCATCCAAGATTTATTATTATTGCTTGCTATTTTATTATGGCATTGATATGAGTAAACTTGAGACCTAAGCATTATTGTGAATGTGGTTAGTCATAATCTTTGCTGAAAACTTGAATGCTGGCTTTACATATTTACAACAACAAGAGCAAACAGAGTTTGTAGAAGTTTTTGTTTATCACTTTCAGTTTGTCAACTGAATTTCTTGAGGACAAGCAAAGGTTTAAGCTTGGGGGAGTTGATACGTCTCCAATATATCTACTTTTCCAAACACTTTTGTCCTTGTTTTGGACTCTAACTTGCATGATTTGAATGGAACTAACCCGAACTGACGCTGTTTTCAGCAGAATTGCTATGGTGTTATTTATGTGCAAAAACAAAAGTTCTCGGAATGACCTGAAACATCACGGAACATCTATTCGGAAATAATAAAAAATCCTTGCAAAAGATGAAGACCAGGGGGGCCACCACCTGTCCACGGAGGTGGGGGCGCGCCTGCCCCCCTAGGGCGTGCCCCCCTACCTCGTGGGCCCCCTGGAGCTCCTCCAACCTCAACTCCAACTCTAAATATTTGCTTTCGGGGAGAAAAAAATCAGAGAGAAGGATTCACCGTGTTTTACGATACGGAGCCGCCGCCAAGCCCTAAAACCTCTCAGGAGGGCTGATATGGAGTCCGTTCGGGGCTCCGGAGAGGGGAATCCGTTGCCATCGTCATCATCAACCATCCTCCATCACCAATTTCATGATGCTCACCACCGTGCGTGAGTAACATAGGCTTGCTAGACGGTGATGGGTTGGATGAGATCTATCATGTAATCGAGTTAGTTTTGTTAGGGTTTGATCCCTAGTATCCACTATGTTCTGAGATTGATGTTGCTATGACTTTGCTATGCTTCATGCTTGTCACTAGGGCCCGAGTGCCATGATTTCAGATCTGGACCTATTATGTTTTCATCAATATATGAGAGTTCTTGATCCTATCTTGCAGGTCTATAGTCACCTATTATGTGTTATGATCTGTTAACCCCGAAGTGACAATAATCGGGATACTTACCGGTGATGACCATAGTTTGAGGAGTTCATGTATTCACTTTGTGCTAATGCTTTGATCCGGTACTCTATTAAAAGGAGGCCTTAATATCCCTTAGTTTCCATTAGGATCCCGTTGCCACGAGAGGGAAGGACAAAAGATGTCATGCAAGTTCTTTTCCATAAGCACGTATGACTATATTCGGAATACATGCCTACATTACATTGATGAACTGGAGCTAGTTCTGTGTCACCCTATGTTATGATTGTTACATGATGAACCGCGTCCTGCATAATTCTCCATCACGGATCCATTGCCTACGAGCTTTCCATATATTGTTCTTCGCTTATTTACTTTTCCGTTGCTATTTCTATCATCACTACAAAATACCAAAAATATTACTTTTCCTACTGTTACCTTTTACTACCGTTACCACTACTATCATATTACCTTGCTACTAAATACTTTGTTGCAGATATTAAGTTTCCAGGTGTGATTGAATTGACAACTCAACTGCTAATACTTGAGAATATGCTTTGGCTCCCCTTGTGTCGAATCAATAAATTTGGGTTGAATACTCTACCCTCGAAAACTGTTGCAATCCCCTATACTTGTGGGTTATCAGCCGCCGACCATTACCAGCTTCTTGAAAAAGAAAGCCGAGCGATGGCCATGGTAGCAGCCAAGGAAGCCCGCTCTAAAATCAGAGCGGCGAAGGAGGAGCTGCGTCAAGCTGGAGATATCGCAGCTGGGAAGCCCTTTTTGTTGCAGACGAAGTTCGGAGATCCGAAGTATGCCCCTCTAGATCAACTATGGAGTTCTGTAGACGCATACGTGGATTTGGCAGCCAGTGCTGCTGATGCGTCCGAGTACTTCAAGGATCAAAAAGATCGTGAAGTGGAAAGGCTATTCTGGTCACAGTTCCATGTTCCAGTGTGTCCGCTGTTGTTGAATGAGCGAATGGCTGAGTGGGCCGAGCTCCATAGGTTATCGGGGCTTGCCATGAGGTCTGTTGTGGATCATCTGTGGCCGGAAGGACCAAGGCCGAATAGTTATTTTAGTTTAGTGCAACAGTTCCTTGGTGTTGTGCCGCACATCGACGCTATGAAGAGGTCGGCGTGCATAGAGGGTGTGCGTATGGCACTTGCCCGTGTCAAGACATACTGGGCAGAGATGGAGGCCACCGCTATTGCAACCCAGAGTTCGGCCGTAGGCCGAGTATCTGCCGAGCACTACTTTGAAGAAGTCCCTGAAGGCGCTCGTTCAATAGAGGCTCAGTGCTCGAAGAATATTATGTTCTAGTGACATGTATTCCCATTGTAAAAACAATATTTTATTGAATTATAAAGGCTGTGTTTATACTTTTGCCTGGAAGTATTATGATGCCTCCTGTGCGGCCGTTTATGTATATAACCTGAAAGTTTGCAGTCGTCGGCTTCAGCCCCCACACATATAATGCGGGGGTGTTTGCAAAAAACGCGTATTCACACTTGATCCAACGTCTTGGTCCATTAAGGAGGTGGTAGCGCAGCGAACGAGGCAATCAGACTATATTGCTTTAACACTTTCACTTACCCATAGGAGTTTGACGATGGGACTACTATATAGCCCCTGGTACCTCCGCGCTCGTCCGAATATGGTGCGCGTACGTACATGACTGGGAAACAGCCCTTCGTTAATGCGGAGGAATCCCGAAGAGTCCGCTAAGTCATCGAGTGGTTGACCAGTCTCGCGCTTTATCATGATAGTCAGTTTTCGGCTTTCTCTACTGAGGTGCTCATCCGGATGAACCAGGGCACAATCGCAGTAGTTCTCCCGGTGCCGCCTTAGCCAATAGAGCGAAACGTAAGGTAGCAAAACACGGGAGACGGGCAAACCCAACATTTTACCAAAGACATGATTCAGAGCTGATGCATATAGGGCCAAACTCGCGACGCCGAACACTCCCTAAGGTATTCGGTCTTTATAACATATGCCGGGCTGAAGAATGCCCTTAATAATAAACCTCGAGTGTCCAGGTACATGCAATATTCTGATGTGGCAAAATGCTAATAACGTCAGCATCCTTCTCGGTTGTATTGAGTATCCGGAGGATGTGAACAACAAGAGACAGTAAAAAAGGTTTACGCAGGGTCTTAATCTAAAAAGAAACCTTTGAGTGTGTCCCTACTGCACGTCTGCGCCTGTGTCTCCGTTGTGCCATGTCCTGGACGGGTGTAGCACGATTGTCATCTGTAAAAGAGAAGAACTTAGGTGAAAGTTGTCGTGCCAAAAAATTGGTTATTCTCGATAAACCATTAAAATTCAAGATAAGTCAAGTTGAACCGAACTAGCCCTGATTACACGCGGGAAGCCCCTGGTACCGTCTATGAAGGTTTAACCATCAACCCAATCTCAGGTATATCTAGTGATGTGTCGGACTCGTTTAACCGTGTCCGCGGTCTTGACGACCTGTCATTTATTCTGGTTGGTGAGGCCGTCTAGTGCTCGGCTGTTAAAGCCGCTGCACGTTCTTCCGCGTGTAGAGAACGCTCAATATTTCCACTAACTGTGATGGTGCCACGTGGACCAGGCATCTTAAGCTTAAGAGAAGTGTAATGTGGTACCGCATTAAAACGAGCGAAAGTTGTTCTTCTGAGTAGTGCTTGATAGCCGCTTCGGAATGGAGCAATGTCGAAGTCTAACTTCTCACTTCGGTAGTTGTCGGGTGAACCGAATACAACCTCTAGTATTAGAGAGCCCATGGAGCGGGCCTCTGGGCCTGGTATTACTCCCTTGAAGGTAGTATTACTATGGCTGATTTTTGTCGGGTTTATCCCCATTTTGCGGACTGTGTCCTGATATATCAGATTTAGACCACTGTCGCCGTCCATAAGGACTCGTGTGAGATTGTATCCGTTTATTATTGGGTCTAACACCAAGGCAGCCAATCCTTCATGCCGGATGCTTGTCGGGTGATCCCGGCGATCAAAAGTGATCGGGCAGGCCAACCAGGGGTTGAACTTAGGGGTGACGGGCTCTACGGCGCGTATGTCTCAGAGTGCATGTTTGCTTCTCCTCTTCGTCACGTGGATCATGTTTACTATTTTAACCTCTGGTGGGAATTTTTTCTGTCCTCTAGTGCTTTGCTGGAGAGGTTCGTCCTCGTCTTTGCTTGGTGTCTCCCTCCCCTTGTGTTCGGCGTTTAGCTTACCGGCCTTCTTGAAGACCCAGCATTCTCTGTGGGTGTGATTTGCAGGTTTACCCGGGGTGCCATGAATCTGACATCGTTTGTCTAGAATCTTGTTTAGGCTGGACGGTCCATCTCTGCTGCCTTTGAAAGGCTTTTTCCGCTGACCTGGTCGAGAGCCTCTGAATCCAGCGTTTACCGTCGTATTATCTGGGTTGTCTTCTTTATTTTGACGCTTGCTTTTACTGCGTCGTGGTATTCCATTGCCATCCCTGACTTCAGATGTTCTTGGGTCACTAGTGCTACTGCGGGCTAACCAGCTATCTCGCCCGCGCAAAAGCAGGTCATGAGGCTTGTCAGGGCTGCCATTGTTCTCGGTTTTTCTTGGCCGAGGTGTCTAGCGAGCCATTCGTCTCGGACGCTGTGCTTGAAAGCTGCTAAGGCTTCGGCATCCGGGCAGTTGACGATTTGGTTCTTCTTAGTGAGAAACATGTTCCAAAGCTTTCGGGCTGACTCTCCGGGCTGTTGAATTATATGGCGTAAATCATCTGCATCCGGAGGTCGGACATAGGTCCCTTGAAAATTAGCCCGAAAAGCATCCTCGAGCTCCTCCCAACTTCCAATTGAGTTTTCGGGGAGGCTTTTCAGCCAGTGCCGAGCTGGTCCTTTAAGCTTGAGGAGCAAGTACTTGATGGCGTGGAGATCGTCTCCGCGAGCCATATGGATATGGAGGATAAAGTCCTC